>NC_050474.1:10132707-10222707 GCF_013373865.1 Monomorium pharaonis
AAGTTCCTTTGCCCAAAAGACATACTATTTTCCGACTTTCATTCCCCTTTTTTATAATTTTCATTTGCGTTATTTTAGACAAAAGAACGATCGTTGACGACGGCCTTTAACAACTCCAAATATGGTCATGTATGTATGCCGACGTCACGCCACGATCTCGAACACTAACACAATGCCAAATGCATCTATAATGCTTTAATATTTTTGATTTTATATATATATATATATATATATATATATATATATATATAACGATTCATTTCTATACGCAACAGTTAAGACGAAAAAGAAATACAAATAAAGATAAATATAATATTAATTTACAGGTACGTAACTAACAAGGGAACGGTTGGGACTATCCCTTACCGACTTTGATGGGCATTGGATATTTGTAGAATGTAGAGCATCAAAAAAGTTCAGAAACCCGTATTTTTTTATCGGCTTATCTCGAGGTTTAGAGGTTGTTTTACGCCTATAAAAACATATTTTTTCATTTTTAACAAATATCTTCTAAAATATGAGGTATATGCATGAAAAAATGTTTTATACAAAAGTTTTATAGTATTTTATACTCTTTGCAATGATGTATTCAATTCTTTTAAAAATGTCAAATTTTCATTTTTGTTTTTTTTCTAGGGGTTAAAACAACCCCTAAACTCGAGATAAGCTAATAAAAAATACGAGTTTTTTTTTACGCTCTACAACATATCCAGGCCAACAAAATCGGTGAGGAACAGCCCCGACCGTTCTCTTATTGTAAGTACAGATAAACGAAATAATTTCAAGAAATTATAAAGTTAATTATTAAAAATGTGAAAAATATTAATCTCTTTAAACTTAGATTATTTTATATGTATATAAAATTAAAAGATTGTAAAATATAAAAAAACGTCAAAATTAACAAAGTTATTCAGTATTTCTTGAAAGCTTTACAAATTTACGCAGCATTTTACAAATTTTCTAAAAATATCAAATTTAAGAAACTTTTAACATTATGACCATTTTGAAAATGTTTGCATTTTTTATTTTATTGAGATTTTACACACCAGCTAAATATTAATTTTGAACACATTTTTGGAATTTTTTATTATTTTTATTTTTTGTATTTTTATTCTAATTACATTTTATGAATAATTTTAATTTTAATTTTATTTTTTATTAGTTCTTGTAATTTCAGAATAAATATGTTTCAATTATTTACACGCAATATGTGTCGCTTTGAAAATTTTTTGCAATAGTCAAAAGGAACTTTTATTTTTTTTTTCTAATTTTTTTTGTCAATTTAGCAACGTTCTTTTTCGACTGTAAACTGTAAAAAATTTTCAAAGCGATGACACGTATGTACTGACTCAATAATTGAATATGAATATTTTAAAACTAAAAAAACTAATTAAAATTAATTACAGTGAAAATTATTAATCAAATGTAATTTTTATAAAATTAAAATGCATAATAGAGAAAAAAAATGGAAAATCCCAAAAGTGTTCAAATTTTCATTTTACACACACACACATACACACACACACACGCACGCACGCACGCACGCACCGTGCGTGCGCGTATGTATGTATAATATAAATAATATGAATGTAATAAATATCTAAACACAAATATCGTGAGCTAAATTAAAAATCTTAGAACTCCATCGGACGTCCAATGGAATTATGAGGTTTTCTAATTTAGCCAACGGTTTATTAATATTATTAAAATATAATATATATCGTTGGCTAAATTGCTTTTATATAAAGTTTATATATATATTATATATATATGTATATATATGTATATATATATATGTATATAAACTCTATATGTATAAAATCAAGCCCTATATATCGATCATATATGGCTGTTCAATGCCATTTTCTACTCCGTCACGTAATAAAAAACAACGTGATTGCGTTATTGCATACACGTGTGAATATCACACTGTGCGGATGACATGAGTCCGTACGAATAATGTTTTCATTTGTATTGTGATAAATACAATCATACATAAGGAAGTACAATCGTACAGTGAAATCTTTTTTCGATCACTCATATACCTTCTCATGCATGACTGCTTAGTGCCACCTTCCACGCACACACACGTGTCGCCATCACATCGTGAGGGCAATATGATTGTGGTATTGCACGCACGTGTGATAATCACACACCGTTAGGGTGACGTGAGCCCTCACAATTTGTTATCTGGGGTATTCATAGTCTTATATTTAAGATTGTATTTAAGATCATCTTAAGTACTGTCTTAAGATGCCATCAGCCAATCACAGAGCCATATTAGCATCTTAAGACATTGCTTGAGACGATCTTTAAATAAGATTCGACTATGAATACCAGCCCTAGAATCGGCGAGCTCGTAGCGACGGCGCACGCACAGAGTAAAAGAAGAGGGCGATCTCCGTGAAATAAAGCCGTGAAAACTACTCCATTTTTAGACCCCTAATTAGGAGGATGTCCGCTGAAAAGAATGGATTCTTATCTATGGTCGCCATTTGTAAAGAGAGAGAGAGAGAGAGGGAGAAAGAGAGAGAGAAAAAACGAGAAAGGGAGAAATAATGTCATCTTTCTGAAAATGCAACTCACAGACGCGACTTGTTTTACTAAAGTATTAACACCTCTTGCAGCAATTCCACTGTCACGCCAATTATTTAACATTTTTTCCGTGCAAGCCGTAAAAAGGCTTTTAAAAGAATTTTTTTGCCATCTTTTTGTGGTACATCCACGTATCCAATATGCCATTTTGCAGTATTATAAACACAGGTAAACAAACTGACAGCCGAACTGATCGGATAATATATACGATGCACGCAATAAAGACTTCTTTTTAATACTTTTTCATTTTGACTTTATAATCGCAAATCGGAGCAACAAACACGTGTAATGACGATACTGTATAATTAATATTATGACACTAATTGCATTCAGAAAAAAACGTAATTGACAGTGAAATTGCTGTAAGAGGTGTTAATACGGGAGCGGTGCACTTGCACGGTTCAAATGAAAAACAGTGGCAGTTGCACACGGTGCTTTTGGCACGATATTTTACGCACTGTTCATTTGCACACCGTTCACGTGGACACAGTGAGAAGTAACTATGCCAAGGACACTACCGATGGGGGTGCGGGAGGGAGGCCGAAGACTCCCTTTGCACTCTCTGTATGTGTGTGTGCCCAGATAGCCAAGCGAGATTAAGCATATCGGACAAATTAATGCACTGCATGTATGTTGTGAAACTTGCCCACAATTTGCTGTCAGTGTAATGTAACGTGGAACGAAGTTAACATCAGGAGAGCAAATAACCTTCATGAGTTTATAAAATTATAAGTGTATGCATTGAAGAATAATAAACTTGTCACATTGACAGCAATTGTGCATGCATGTTGCCAACTTGCCGTCAGTTTGTTGAATTCTAATGTAGAATTTTACATGATGTCAGAACGACAGACAGTTTGAGGAAACACCTTGCTTTAAGTTTGATAAAATTAATAGGGAAGAAGTGACAGCAAAATAACAACACGTTGCCTTTATTTAGCTATCTGGTGTGTGTGTGCGTGTGTGTCTGTGTGCGCGTGTGTGTGTAAGTGTCTGTTTCTTTTCGTGTCCAACTGAACGGTGTGCAACTAAACGGTGTGCAACTAACGGTATGCAAATGAACGATGCGTAAAATATCGTGTCCAAAAGCAGCGTGTGCAAATGCACTGTTTCCATTTGAAAATGTGCCATTTAAACCATGTTCAACTGAGTGCCACCCTCCACAATAGCCTCAATGCCCTCCTGCATGTGAGAACATTGTCAGTCTTCGGTTCTCGATATCTGGCCATTTTTTTAATCCTGTGATCATGGAGTCTTTTGATCAGAAAGCCATCAAGAATGACATACTAAGTTTTTAATTAGCGAAATTGACTGGGATCCACTTCCATTTGATGAGTGTGGGGTCCTTTTCAAATAAGAATTTTTCTTATACCAATACTTTCAGCTCATTTCTGAAAGCATATTATTATTCTTTCATGTAATGACAAGGATGCTTAAATAGTTATTTGTACGTACCCAGACAGCACCAGATATCGTGCGACTATTCTACTCTCATACGGAATGTACTGTGATCGTACCGAATACGTAAAACATTCATATAACGTCTCAGTAGATGGTCATTTTGGTATATCCTCAAGATAAACTTAGAATATAGCGACTGAACTTCGCAACTCCTACTGAATGTACTGAGATTATATCTAATATACTCAAAACGTCCGTAAAATATCCTATGATATATCTCATGTATATCTATCACATATTTCCAAAATAATCCGTCTAATATCAAAAGTGAATCATGTCAACGCTATCTGTGATCTGTAACGTTACGCATTTTCGTCTGCCATGTGACGCAGACACGTGGTAAAGTGTAGGGTGTGAACGTTGCGAACACGAACTCACGGACAACGTGGTTTTCTCAGGAATTACGCCCAGATAACTCTGGTATGCACATAAGATATAATATAGGTAACGTAAACTACTAATAATATATAGTATATATATATATATATATATATATATATATATACCCAGACAGCACCATATATCGTACGAATATTATACTCTCATACGTAATGTACTGTGGATCATAACCGAATATACGTAAAACATTCATATAACGTCTCAATAGAATGTCATTTAATATATCCTCAAGATAAACTTAGAATATAGCGACTGAACTTCGCAACTCCTACTGAATATACTGAGATTATATCTAATATACTCAAAACATCCGTAAAAATATCCTATGATATATCTCATGTATATCTATCACATATTTCCAAAATATCCGCGTAATATCGAAAGTGAATCATGTCAACGCTATCTATGATCTGTAACGTTACGCATTTTCGTCTGCCGTGTGATGCAGACACGTGGTGAAGTGTAGGGTGTGAACGTGCGAACACGAACTCACGGACAACGTGGTTTTTCTCAGGAATTACGCCCAGATAACTCTGGTATGTACATAAGATATAATATAGTAACGTAAACTATAATAATATATATATATTGTATATATACATATATTATTTAGGTTATAACCTACAATTATCTGAGCATAATTTCCCAAAGCACCCCAGCGTATTCAACAGATATTACGCTTCATTTTTTGCGATAGCTTCCTGATGTGCGAAATGATTAATTCCTCTTCTTATTTCTTCTTGCTAATTCTGTATGTTTAATTCCTTGTTCCTTATTCCTCTCATTATGCATGAGCCCATATAATGTGAACATACTGTAGACATATTGTGAATATACTGAAGATATACTTTAGACATACGTATAACATTCTTAAGATATATTCGGTATATTCTCATAAACTGCCAGCGAAATTCTATGGGATAAGGCAACGCGGACATAGTACGTTATGAGTACCCAGACAACACGCATGTCTAAAAGACATCTTTAAGACGTCTTAAAAGAGACGTCTTTGAGACTTTACCAAAAGACGTCTTTATGACGTCTTAAAATCGTCTTATTTTAGACGTCTCTCTTAAGACGTCTAAAATACGGTCTTTTTTAAGACATTCTTTGAGACGGGCCATTTAGACGTCTTTACGACGTCTGAGAAAGACGTTTTTAAGACGTCGAATGACGCACATAACCAAATCTGCCGTGTGATGCGATCAAGTCGATCGACGTGCTTATCCCGTATCAATTTTTGAACTCTTGCACGTATCGCGTGTGTGTTGGGACGTTTTGTCCTGGTTTGCTGTGTAACGCAGCCGAGTGTGGATACGTTAATACAACACAAACTTTTTAACTCTCGTACGTATCGCGTGTGTAGGGCTGTTATTGGAAATAATTAACCTTTCTGACAACAGTTTTTGACAATTAATAAACCGGACGATAATAGTGTTGCGCTTAAGTTGCTGTAAAATATGTGACTGAATCCAGTATCTCTGTAAAATTCTGTAATTTCCAATCACGAAAAACATAAAATTGAAATATATAATATAAAATTTTGTATTTATAAAAAAAAACTTATCTTAATAATAAAATAAAAATAATGAAATATAAATATAAAGTATTTTGTTAAAATAATAAAAAATAAAAAATAATAAACCTAGCTTTTGGAATCCTTGGCGGAAAAATTTTCTACAAAATTCTAAAAAACTACAAAAATTTACAAAAGTGGTGTTTCAAATTTAGCATTTTTCTGTAAAAACTACAAAAAAATGCCAGAATTGGAACACTTTTGTAAATTTTTGTAGTTTTTTAGAATTTTGTAGAAATTTTTTCGCCAGGGATGTCTAAAATAATTTTTAATAGACGTCTCAAAAACGTCATAAATAAAAAAAAATTAGACGTCCTTTTAGACGTCCTTAAAAAACGTCTTAAAATCGGTCATAAGACGTCTTAAAGACGTCTAAAAGACGTCGTTCTGATAGTTTTAATAAGACGTCTTATAGAAATATAAGACGTCTTTTAGACGTCTTTAAGACTCATAATGTTCTCTGGGTATATACTCGCCATAAATCACAGACGTATCTCTAATATTATACGAATATTGCAATATACTTTCGCAATATCCTATTATCGTTCTCATAATCTACATGTGCTGTCTGGGATATATATATTATAACCTACAATTATCTGAGCATAATTTCCCAAAGTACCCCAGCGTATTCAACAGATATTACACTTCATTTCTCGCGATAGCTTCCTGATGTGCGAAATGATTAATTCCTTTTCTTCTTTCTTCTTGCTAATTCTGTATGTTTAATTCCTTGTTCCTTATTCATCTCATTATGCATGAGCCCATATAATGCGAACATACTGTAGACATATTGTGAATATACTGAAGATATACTTTAGACATACGTATAACATTCTTGAGATATATTCGGTATATTTTCACAAACTGCCAGCGAAATTCTATGGGATAAGGCAACGCGGACATAGTACATTATGAGTATATACTCGGCATATCACAGACGTATCTCCAATATTATACGAATATTGCAATATACTTTCGCAATATCCTACTATCGTTCTTATAATTTACATGTGCTGTCTGGGTAGAGTCTTTAAAATTTAGCGTTGCAGATGAAAGTCACGAGACGACTGCAGAAATCAATAACAAAAATATTATTTTCTAATTTTTTTTTGTTTTTTTAAATGAAATTGTTGCTAGTACCCTATATTATTGCCTATACTTTAAGGGGTAAGGCCATCTTTACACCTCAAATTTAAGACATCTTTGAAAATTTTTTCTATTAAAAATACACTGTGCAAGTAAAAATTTTTTTGAACGTTTATTGATGCTACATTCAAGAATATAAAAAATATTTTTTAAAGTTTTAATATAAATATTGAGCGCGTGACGGCCATTTTTTGTACATGGTTTTTGCTCAACATGCAAAATGGCGTACACGATTACTCCGCAGTGGTTAGGCCTGGAACAAAAAAACTAAAAATATTTATTTTCTACATGATGAAAACTAGTAACGTACGTAGCCATTTTGAAAAATATACATTATTAAAATGGCTACAATTTGAAAAGTCATTTTTTGCTTAAAAAAATTTAAATTAAAAAAAAGCGATAGCGGCGAAAATTTTTAAGATATCGCAAAAATCCTACGTAGCGCCCTAGATAATGTTGAAATAAAGATTTGGTAAAAAATTCAAGTCAATTGAATAAAAATTGGCGACGTTAGGCTGCACGCCGTTTTGAAAAATGCTGTTTCGAGAAAAACGCGTTTAAAGTTTTTTGTAACAATTTTTAGTATAAAAAGCGAGAAAAAGGTTATATTACCATTAATCAGCGATGCCTGCACCATATAACTGTCCCTCCTGATTAACTTCAGCCTCCTCCACCTCTTTTCTAGCTACTTTGTGGTCTTGATGAGCAATTTTTACGGGGCGTCCGACAAACGGCGCTCGACATACTTGATACGCGTCTCGTCTGCCGCGAAGCAAAAATTGCTCGCTTTCTTGGTCTATTGGCATATCTAGCACTTGCATAATTTGTAAGATATATAAGCAGTTATTTCAAGGACGGTTTTTCCACTGGAATGCGATTTCGGCGCCATCGCCAGACTACAGCGTTGAAGCTTTCGTTGCTGTTTTGTGTAAAGCCGCCTAAGCAACGTTTCAGCAAATCATCTCTGCTTAATTCACTATAAATGTCCCTTTGCAAGTTTAGATTGATTATGTTGATAGAAAATAGACTTTTCTATCAAACCACTCGTAGAGGGTCTCTAGCCGCTCGAACGCCGCAGCGTTACAGCAGTGACGCGTTACACTATACTTACTCGAAACTTCATTTTCTCTTGCGATTTCGAAGTCGGGTTTAATACATATTATTTTTGAGACTATAAGGAACATTTTAGACAAATAAACAAAAAATCGATTTTTTTTAAGGTGTTAAGGTGGCCTTGCCCCTTAATTCTGGAGGAAAATTTATAATTTTATCAAATCAATAAAAAGATAGCCTTATCTGAAAATAATAGCATTTAATTGGTATAACGGATCGACTCCAGCATCCCCGTAACATCGTGGACATGTACATACTACGTAGCCAACGTTAGGACCAAGGAGTAAGGCATGTACAATTTTGATTTCCCGTTCCATATTATGTGTACGAAATGTCTGTGTGATAACACTAAAGTTATCATCAAAATAATCTTGAAGATTGCCAATTGGTCCCCAATAAGCACACAATTTTTTAAACAGTTTTTTAAACGTTTTTTAAATATTTATTTTTAATTATTTGTACATTATTAGCGTTTATTGTATAAATACTATTTATTTAATATTTATTAAACATTCCCAGATAGCTAAGCGAGATTAAGCATATCGGGCAAATTAATGCACTGCATGTATGTTGTGAACTTGCCCACAGTTTGCTGTCATTGTAATTTAATGTGGAACGAAGTTAACATCAGGAGAGCAAATGACCTTCATGAGTTTATAAAATTATAAGTGCATGCATTGAGGAATAATAAACTTGTCACATTGACAGCAATTGTGCATGCATGTTGACAACTTGCCGTCAGTTTGTTAAATTCTAATGTAGAATTTTATATGATGTCAGAACAACAGACAGTTTGAGGAAACACCTTGGCTTTAGTCCTTTCTAAAAAAAGGCATGTTAAATCGATACTCGCATCTCTCGAAGTCTTCTCGAAAGTCTCGAATTATTGTTGACTCTTTTCCGCGATGATCTGATTGGTTCTCTCGCTTAGCTCACTTCGTGCTGCGAGAGTTGTCAGCGCGGGGATCATATGTTATGTACATGTAACGTGTGTGCCGCGCTAGGTTATTATATACTTTTTCCAAAAGTAAGTAATCTTTTATTACTATAATAATAATCTGATTATTAAAGAAGTTGTGACGGAAGATTATTGATGGAAGATTGATGAGAACTTGGTCTGTCATGGAAAACGTGTCATCATCGAAAATAATTCCAAGATAGCCTTAGCTTTAGAAATTATTCTTTTTAATTACAGTTTATGTAGACTGCTATTTACGAAGGATGGTTCTGAAAAGTTTGCTATTTAAATTATACAAAAGAATAATTTTAGCACGGAGAATGGGAATGTTTTTAATAATCCAGCAAATGTCAAAAACAAAGTTGAAATATTAAGGAAGCTGAGTTCATGAGAAACATGTAAGTTCAGGCGAGCATTGCGGTGTCTCTTATTGTCGCTGTAGTTTGAATGTCAATGGAGTTTTGTATTTTTTTAGTTTTGTATTTTTGTTTTAGCCCTGTATGATTTATTTGGTTGACATCTATGACATGACTGAAGCCATGAACATCATTTTTGAATTAATGGAAGGTGGTGAGCTCTTTGATGATAGAATAAAAAGCAGAGGTAAACTGTCTGAACCATGTGCAAAAATGATACTGACTCCCCAAAAAAGCGGTACTCTAAAAATGTGGAAAAAAATTTTGCATATTTCAAATGATTATAACTTCCGCAATGCTCGTCTGAACGTACATGCCTCAGTTTCTTTAATATTTCAACTTTGTTCTTGACATTCGCTGGATTATTGAAAACATTCCCCTTCTCTGTGCAAGTAAAATACATAAACTGTAATATAAAAGAATAATTTTAAGGTTAAGGCTATCTTGGAATTATTTTCGATGATGACATGTTTTCCGTGACCGACCAAGTTCTCATCAACAAATCTTCCATCAATAATCTTCCATCATAACTTCTTCAATAATCAAATAATTATTATAGTAATAAAGGATTATTTACCTTTGAAAAATCTCGTTAAATGTCACTATCTTCTAATAAACTTTTTAAACACATTTTATAAGTTATTATGTCATTTTATATCTTATTTATAAGCATTATTTGAAAATTATTATCAACGTGCTGTATATCTCATACATAAATGGCCATATATCGCACCCTTTTTTGATATATGGTAAAAATGCAAGGATTTTTTAAAGTTTTTTTTTCAAGTATTAGAAAATAAATATCTCGTATTTCTATTTTTTTTGTAGTGGTAGATAGTATGAAGTTTTTATTGGTATAGTTAATTTCCCTTAAATAGTAAATAATACTTGATAAATTAAATTTTCGTTAGGTGCGGCGTATATACCGGAGTTATCCTAAAATAATATATAATAATAATAATATAATTATTATATATTATAATTATTAATAATATATATATAATATTAATAAAATATATTTATTATTATTTTTATTTAATAAAAAAATATAAATATAAGGCAATTTTAATTTTAATGTTAATATTAAATTATTTAATTGATTTTTAATTAATATTAATTAATATATACAGAAAATAGAAATAAAAAATGTACATAATATTAATGAGTCAGGTGTAGAAAATCAATATATCGTTTTGGTATTGGTTGTAATTAACATTGACTTCAAACTGTAGGTAGACTAACTGGTAGATATATTGATTTTCTTATAGCTGTTTCAAAATCAATTAATACAGCTGACGTATGGACGTAAAACCATATTCACTGCAAAAAATGTAATGTATCCAATAAAATATTATGTAGTTGAGGACTGCCTACTTAATACAATACTATATGTTATTGCAGTATCAACATTGTACTTGCGTTAACAGTAAATATTGTATTGAGTATTTTATGTAGTTGGCAGCCCACAATTACATATGTTATTGATTTTTTTTTCTGTGTATTTTTTTATGTGTGCGTGCGCGCACGCGGGCGCGCGTGTGTGTGTAAAATTATGTAAATTTATAATAATTATTGCACATAATATTATATGAAAACATGTTTTTATATAATACACACATGTATGTATGTATGTATTTATTTACAAAAAGTTAAATAATTAAGTAAATAATAATTTTTAATAAAATATGTTTTTATATAATATTATGTAGTTATGTATAAAATTACACTTACACGTTTTTTTATTCAAAATTGCAGAAGGATAGATGATAAAGGATAGATTGAAGAAAGGGAAAGAAATAAAGAAAAGAAAGAAGAATAGGAAAAGAGAGAGAAGATTCAAGAAAGCATAATTCTTTTAAATTAGTAAAGATTAAGACATTTTCTTATAAAAACGGAGGGAGAAAGAGAAAGAAAGGCGAGAAAAGAAAGAAAGAAATTACCTAATCTATATAATAATTATAGATTAGGTGATGGTTGTGCAGGAGGAATTGCAATTTTTATAAGGATATAAAAGCCGATACATTACATATTACTAATGGAAAAAAACATTTTAAATAATCTGGATATTTTAGGTATTAAAATCAATTTAAAAAATAAAAATAAACTCCAATATAATGGGAATTTATAAAAGACATGGTAAAATAGAAGACAAAGGAACATGGAAACAAATCATGAAGTACATTGGATTTTGAGACAGCTATAAGAAAATCAATATATCTATCCGTTTGGAGTCAACGTTAATTACAACCAAACGATATATTAATTTTCTATACCTGACTCGACTTAATGATCATTAATATTATGTACCTTTTTATAATATGATATAAAAATAGATTTTATTAAAAAATATTATTTATTTAAATTTTTTAAACTTTATTTTTTATAAATATCTCTATACAAGATGTTTGGTAAAAATTTATGCAATCTATATAAACAGGTAGAGCGCATTAAACTGAACAGAAAAGTCCTTTACCGTTTTTTCCATTTTTGTAATAGTTAACGAGTTATTGATTACACAGGTACACAAAAAAGTGGTGTTTCTTTTTGAAATTAGGAAAAAATAAGCAATTCTGATCTTGGATTTGAATTCAGCGAGTTAAAATACATAAGGATTAATTAGTTTTGTCTGCCGAACCAACCACTTTTTGTGTGCCTGTGTAATCAACAACTTATTAACTATTCCAAAAATTGCAAAATGCTAAAGAACTTTTCTGTTCAGTTTAATGTGCTCTACCTGTTTATAAAGATTGCATAAATCTTTACCAAACACTCTGTATATATATATATATATATATATATATATATATATATATTATATAAATGTACATATACATATGCATGTATATATGATATCTATGTTTTTACGTACATAACATATATATGTTCATAACATAACATGTTATTTTATAAAAAAATAAGGCATAAAAAAACAACGCAACAGCTTTTTTAAACAATTATTATATACTTTTTTCGTCTTTCTTCCTTTTTTCTCTCTCCGTTTTTTTATGAAAATGTCTTAATCTTTATTAATTTAAAAGAATTACGCATTCTTGAATCATCTCTCTCTTTTCCTTTTTCTCTCTCTCTCTTCTTTGTCTCTTCCTTTCTTTAATCTATCCTTTATCTTTTGTAATTTTGAATAAAAAACGTGTAAGTATAATTTTAATAAATTATTACGTAATATTATATAAAAACATATTTTATTAAAATTATTATTTACTTAATAATTTTAATTTTTGTTTTTTATAAACACACACACACACACACACACATGTATGTATGTATGTATGTATGTATGTATGTATTTATTTAAAAGAAGTTAAAGAATTAAGTAAATAATTTTTAATAAAACATGTTTTTATATAATATGTCCAATAATTATTTATAAATTTACATAATTTTACACACACACGCGCGCCTGCGCGCGCGCATGCACACACAAAAAAATACACGTAGAAAAAAAAATAATACAATCAACATATGTAATTGTGGGCTGCCAACTACATAAAATATTCAATACAATATTTACTGTTACTACAAGTACAATGTTGATACTGCAATAACATATAGTATTGCATTGAGTAGGCGTCCTCAACTACATATCTTATTGGATACATTGCATTTTTTTGCAGTGTATATATGGTTTTACGTCCATATCAGCTGTTTTAATTGATTTTGAGACAGCTATAAGAAAATCAATATATCTAACCCGTTTGGAGTCAATGTTAATTACAACCAAACGATACATTGATTTTCTACACCTGATCATTAATTATTATGTACCTTCTTTATTTCTATTTTTAGATATACCTTTTAATATTTCTTTCTTTCTACTCTTACTTTCTACTCCCTTTATTTCTTTCTTTCTTTTTTAAATATAATGCTTATTTTCTTTAACCTTGAAAAAAACATTTAGATATGATAAAAGTAAAAACGCAACTAGTCATATTAAAAAATTCGAAATTTTGACAAAACAAGCTTTATGTTGTAAAAAAAAGGAAAAAAGAGCAAAAAACATTTCAAAGAAAAAATTTAAAATTATTTTCAAAAATTATATATATATATTATTGTTTATAGAAATAAAATACTTAATGTTATAAAGAATTAAGCTTTCTTACTTCTCTTCTCCGTCTCTCTCTCTCTCATCTCTCTCTCATTTCTCTTTTCTCTCTCTCATCTCTCTCTCCATCTCTCTCTCTCCCTCTCTCTCTACCCTCTCCCTCCTCCCTCTCCACTCTCCCATCTCACCTCTCAGACCTCTTATCCTCTAATCTCCACGCATCGAAACTCTCCCTCCTTTAACATTATTTGGGGAAAGTAATAAATCATTGGGGTTCTTATATCCCTCTCCGGGTCCCCTTCTGGGGCTCTCGTCCATCCTCCGACTCATCTCCTCTCTCTCTCAAAGAGTCGGGAACGATGATCCAACTACAAATCTCGGGTCAAACCAAAAGGGTACTCTCTCCGAGGCTAACTCCAAGGAGGGGTCTGCCTACTCCGGGAATCAAATAACAGGAGTAAACAATTCCTCCGCCTCAAGAGGCAAAAGTCGTCGATATAATCCGGGGAAGGGTTCCAGGAAGCACGAAGACCTCTAACAATACACACCCCAAATCTCTCACCCTGGCGGTGGTCGGTCGCTACGAAGAGAGAGATCGCCTGCCAATCGTGCGAAGACCTCTACAACTCCTAATACTCACTCTCTTCTCGATCTATCTCTCGCTTCTCGTCTCTTTCTCATGCCAAATCAGTACTTTATCGTATTCACAGTATTTTTTTTTGAAATTGCTAGAAAAAGATGAACTTAAAAATCTGGATTAATATTGCCATATTTTATAAACGAATACAAATTGTGAAAAATGATACTACAACTTTTAACTTTCTCAATTAAAAATACTGTGGTTGTTTTTATGCGATACAAAAGATTCGCACTTCACAATCACTTTCAGCTCTAGTGATTCTCACAATAGAGTCCTTTTGCCCTTTAATTAAAAGAGTACATCGTAATTTTGATGTTTTTTTGCACAAGGTTTCACCAACCACTTTGAAGATCTGCTTTAAAATCGTGTCAAATATTTTTGTCCTTCATTTTTTTTTTGTCAGCCAGTGTGATATATAAGATATCTTTAATAAAAAATAAAGTACAGTTTATAAAAAATTAACAAAAATTAAGATGTAGGTAACAGGACAAGCCGAGCAGAGAGAAAAACAAGGGGAAAGAAAAAAAAAGGTAGAGAAAACAAGATCGGAGCTATAGATCTAGAAGGTAAAAAAGATAAAAGAGACAGAGAGACGAGTAGAGATAGAGATCCGAGAGAGAGAGAGGGTAGCTATCGGAGGAGGGCGAAAAGAGAGAGAGATGAAGATATATTTGGATGATGAGAGAGGAGGGGGAGAGAGATCGGAGGAGGGAGAGAGAGATGGGGGAGAGGGTAAGATAGAGATGAGAGAGAGAGAGTAGAGAGAGAGCGATAGAGAGAGGATAGAGCGAGAGAGAGTCGAGTGATTAGGAGAGAGGGAGACACAGAGAGAGAGGATACAGAATGAGGAATGAGAGTTAGAGGGAGAGGAGGAGAGGGAGAGGGAGAGGGAGTAGGTAGAGGGGAGAGGGAGAGGGAGAGGGAACGGGAAGACGGAGAGGGAGACAGTGAGAGTGAGATGTTAGTGAAGGGAGGAGGGATACAGTGTATGCTTGAAGAAGTTCAGATGGCTATAGTAGAGTGAATAGTTAGAATTGAGTTAAAAGGGTATATTTCTACTCCTTCTCTTTCTCTTTCTCTTTCTTCTTCTCTTTACTATTTTCTTATACCTTCTTCTATTGTATTTTCCGATTCATATTATTCGTTATCTGGATCTTTATATGCGCGTTCTATTTATCTTTTCTCTTGTCTCTTTATATGTTATTATCTTTATTTCCTTTCACACTTTCTCTTTCGCTTTCTCTTTCTCTTTCTCTCTTGCTCGTCATCTTTGTCTGCTTTCTCTTTCTCTATTCTCTTTCTCTTTCTCTTTCTCGTTTTCTCTTTTCTCCTTTCTCTCTCTGCTTTCTCTCTCTTCTCTCTCTCTCTCTTCTCTCTCGCTCTCTCCTCCGCATTCTCACTCCTCGCTCTCTCTAGTTAGTCAGAAGATAATATCTCGTAATAAGATGATCGACTATATCTCTCTCAATTTGGTTTTCTACTCTATTCTAGATCGGTTGATAGGATAACTCCACGCTTACTCATACCTTCCACTTTTTAATGATTCCTCTTTAAACAACTAGTTCCCCTCCTATACTTCATATAATTCTTAATATATTAATTAATACTTTAGAGAGGGGGGAGAGGAAAAGTGAGGGAGCGTGAGATAGAGAAGAGCATTAAATATGATAAAGTGTGTGAAAGTAACATTACAGAAGGAGAATAAGTGCAATGTTCAATATAAAAATGGTAAGTGGCGCGCGCGAAGCGCGCGCAATGTTGTGTTCTAGTTTGATAAAATTAATAGGGAATAAGTGACAGCAAAATAATAACACGTTGCCTTTATTTGGCTGTCTGGGTTTGTTTTATATTAATTATTTATTTCAAATAATGAATTAGAAAAAATGTTTATAAAACGTCTATTTAACGTTTATTTAATATTTATAAATTATTTTTTTTTTATTAAAAATAATGATTTAAGAAAATTATTTCAGTAATATTTATTTAATATTTATGTAATAGTTATTTTACATTTCAAAAATCGTTTAAAACAATATCTTAAAAAATATTTATATAATAATTAATCAATTAAAATAATGGTTTAGGAAAAATAGTTATATAATATTTAATTGATGTTTTTATAATATTAACTTAACATTTTAATAAATTGTTTAAAATAATATTTACGTAACATTTATTTAATGTTTATGTAATAATTATTTCACATTTAAAAAGTTTAAAATATTTAGAAAAATATTTGACTCCTGATTAGGAAGCTTCACTAATTATGTAGCGTAAATTAAGTGTAAAGGAACAGTGAATCTATATAATGAGAATGTTAAAAGCAAATAAATGAAACCTCTAAGAGACACAAATTGAAACATCAAAACATAAAGAAAGTGGAGATTAACACAATATACATATATTGCACTTATTGAAACAATATGACGTATTAACAATTAATATTAAAAAATTATAAAAAATGACATCTATCCTTTATTTTTTCACGAACAGAGCAAAAATAGATCTTTTTCTAAGTTATTCCACGTGCAGCTATTTCGCATATGTAAAAATCAGTAAAAAATTGTAAAACTTTGTATTTAATTATAAAAATATATGTTAACTATACATGTTTCATCCTTCTGACAACATTTATTGAAATGATCTATAACAAATATGTATCCATAAATATGAAGTATTCATGGATCATCGCGAAGTATTAGATTGTGTACGATCTTCGAAATCAAGCAACGTCGACAGTGGCTAACAGTTAGATGGGTAACGATCTTTCGAGTGTATAAATTAAACATTTTCTAACAGGTACGACTGCAACTCGGCTGAAACATGTATAGTCTTCTCTCTTAAATTATCGTAGAAATTAAGATGCTAAACGAAACTGGTGAGGTTACGTTGAATTTATCAAAATTATTGAATAATACAACCAACTTTTTGCTCTTAAAACATTAAGCAAATGTTTAATATAATAATAAATATTTAAAAAAGAATTTGTTTAAACGTTAAATGCTTATTAAATAATAAAAGAATATTTTTTTAAATGTAAAATAAACATTTTTTTCGTGAGAAAAAGGGGACTTATCCCATTACGTAAATGTTTTTTAAAATGGGTGAATACCGATTAGGGAACCCTGATAACCTTGGCCTTGACATATGTTGTCGAGGTCACTCTCCTGAGTGACCTTGAAAAGATTTTAGCCGTCGCTCGTGATTCGTTAAAAAGTTATTAACAAAAAAAGTTTCATAATTACGACATATAATTATTCAGTATAGGAGTATATCAGATGAGTTTGCAACTTTCCACGTGTAGCGACCCAGCAAACACAAAAAGTTACATGTAACGTGCTTGTTAGTTGTAATTAAAATTTAAAAAATGTTTAAAAAAAAATGTTTCTCAAACATTATAAAAATATTTTTCAAACATTATTGTACTCATTGGCTCCTTGCACGCTGTTATTATCATCTCACTTGTTTTATTATTATACATGTAGCACGGAACGAAACAAAACCAAAGGTGTACCAACTCGGTGCCAGATCTTCAAAATTGGTAGCTCTGACTGGAAAGTCTAATTTATAGGCAGTGATATTGGTTGGATTAGGTAGGATTCACATAGCATCCGACATTCAACGTACGATGATCCGATAGGATTTCTAGATAGAAGCATTTTTGTTTCCAGAAAAACTTCTATAAAAATTTCTATTGAATATTGGAGATTACATCAATTGTAAAAAGGTTACAACACTTTTTGAGACACAGGCTGTTCACCGAGAGCAATTGGTTCTTACCTATGCATATAATTAATTACATTTAATCACTTTACAAGCAGAGATGTTTGTGAAAAATAAAGTGTTATAAGCTTTTGCGACCCACTGTCGGATGATGTACGTAAGGATGCTATATTAGATCTACATCTTTTTCAATGAACATCTTTTTCGCTGATATATATTATATATTTTTTTTCTTTAAATAATCTGTCTAATACATATATAAAAAGTTGTAAAAACCCATAACGATAGTAAAGACGCATCGCCACACTGTGAATGAAAAGAAAAATCTATGCTCTTTCTGGAATGCGCAATTTCTTACTGATTATATTATTATATAAATTTCTTTAATTTCAGATTAAGGATTACGTAAACCAAAACATAACAATTGTTGTTACATCAGTTCTGCGATTACCATCGCAAAATTACGAATAAACGTAACTTAAATAGCACAAATCATTCCAGCAATGTTGCTAGAACATTGCTAAAATGTTATATTCTAGTAAAAAATTCTTATTAACAGCAATGTTAATGTTATAACTTTTCACTCAATAATCATATTATACGTAAAAAATACATTAATGAGTAGAAAATTATAATACTGATATTACATTATTATTAGTTGTTGATTCTGAGCTGTATGGAAATACATATAAAAAATATTAAATCGAGCTCACAGCGTGGCAAACTGTATGTACTATAATACATTGGTCAACAAAATTATCACTTAAGAAAATTTTTGTCTTAAAATTTTGGATAATTTCAAATAAGCATAACATCGCAAAAAACCATGGCATTAATTTTTTAAAAGTATTTTAAAGCTTAAAAATTTTTTTAAATGTTTTTTGCGGTCTTAATTACCTTTTTTCATAAAACGGTACAGTGATAAAGTTTGATTCGTTAAAATAAAATTTTTTAATGCAACTTTGCTACAGCTATTGTGAAAAACAACAAGAAAACTTTCTACTTATATCTTGTAGTGGGATCTTTTTCCTTTAATTTAAGCACTCCTAAAATGTTGTGCAATTTTTTTTACCGAGTTATCAAGAGTGCATTCTACCTTATCAGGTTAAAATTTTAATAAAATCACCTCTAACCTTTCTTTAAAATATAAAGCAATGTTTTGGAAAATTTTTTTGGAAAAAATAAAAAACATAGGCACTTCTCTGTTTTGTATTTTATTTATTATACTTTAATGTATATTTAAGAATTTTTTAAAGTCAATTTTATATATTAGTTATGGAGAAAAGTGAGACGGTCGAAATCTTTGCACGCAGAACATGGCCTTATGGTGGAAGTCTTAGAGATTATAAAAGTCGTTTTCTTCATGGAACAGACTACACACTACATCAATATCTATGATAATTTTTTTAGCAACAAAAATTATTGAAAAAATAAGGCACAAAAAATGATTATTTTTTATAAAAGTCGCCAATTTGTATTGCCAATTACCAATTTGTATCCGAATTATTTTCTTATAGTCTATTCTAGAACAACAATCATATTGATCAAGAAAATGTTTTGCTCAATTATTTCAAACGACTTTTATAATCTCTAAGACTTCCGCCATGAGGCCATGTTCTGCGTGCAAAGATTTCGACCGTCTCACTTTTCTTCATAATTAATATATAAAATTGATTTTAAAAAATTCTTAAATATACATTAAAGTATAATAAATAAAATACAAAACAGAGAAGTGTCTATCGTTTTTATTTTTTCCAAAAAAATTTTCCAAAAATTGCCTTTTTTTACGCTACAACAAAGAAGGTACTCTTAAAGTTTAAAGTTTAAATAAAAAATGGTCACTTTAACTTTGATCGCTTAGAACTTAATCGTGAAAAAGTCAACATATAATATTCCACCGTATTGATGTTGCAATCATGTTGCCAACAGTTGTTGCAGCAACTAATTAATTTAGACTAATTCGGAACAAGATGAGACAGCATTGTTTGTCAGGACTCATATAAATTCTATTTTTAACAACAGCAAATTGATAGCAATGTGTCAAGATCAATTTGTTATCAATCATTCGTTTCTGTTATGTTACTGTTATATCGCAAACAATATAATGTACCATTATTGCTGTTTTCTTTTTAAAATGTCCACAACTGATTGTACGTAAGTAGTCATGTTGCTAAATTCATAATGTGTTTTATTTTGAAGTCAGTACATGTATAGCAAATATATAACATATGTAACGTTAGTTGCTTAAAATGCTACAGCATGCTTGTTTATCTGGAATTTTGCAAATAAAGCATTAAAAAAATGAAATTTAATTCTGTTGAAAGCTGTTATTGTTTTTTTCTGTCCTATTGGCATGGTTGAACGAATTGTCGTTTTCCTCATCTGAATGAAATTCAATATACGCAAATCATTGCTCTTAAAAACAAAAAAATTAACAAGGAAATCTCGTGAACCCGAAACTTCTGATTTTAATAAAACTTGGGATAAATGTAGAAGGGATAAATACATAAATTTAGAAATTTTTAGTTGAAGCCAAAAAACGATTTGAAGGGGTAAAACTATCCTTCATAATTTTGCATTTTCTCGATATATCTCGTAAATTAAACGAAATATCAAAAAATATTTTATACAAAAGTTTAACAGTATAAATACCTCTATTTAACTATGCTGTTTATAAAAAAAAACTTTTTTTTTTCAAAATTTCTTTTTATGCCCCTTCTAATGCTAATTATTTATTGTATTCAAGTTCCAATTTTAATAAAACTTTGCATAAATGTAGAAGAGGTAAATACATAAATTTAGAAATATTTTTCAAAAAATGAACAGCATAGTTAACTAGAGGTGTTTATACTGATAAACTTTTTTATAAAATATTTTTTTATATTTCGTTTAATTTAAGAGATATATTGAAAAAAGAAAAAATGTCTTTATCTTTGAAGGGTAGTTTTATCTCTTCAAACCGTTTTTGGCTCTAATAACTGAAAATTTCTAAATTCATGTATTTAACCCCTCTACATTTATGCCAAATTTTATTAAAATCAGAATTTTTGCGTTTGCAAGTTTCGCTTTAAAATGCTCTTTGAAAACTTATTATAAAATGTGAAGATCTTTCGTGATGTTATGCTTATTTGAAATTATACAATATTTGGACATAAATTTACCTATGTGATAATTTTGTTGATCACTGTATATATATATATATATATATATATATATATATATATATAAAGATATAAAAGATATAAATATTTTGTGTGTGTGTGTGTGTGTGTGTATTACGTATGAAATAGACCATAATAGCAGATCTTCTGGACGTTTCTTGGACTTTTGCGTTATATGGATAAACCGTCAGTCTTGAATATGTAAATCCACGAAGTTTTAAGATAAAAAAAAGATACATTAAAACGTCGAATACTGTAAACTGTATCATTTCGACGTGGCGCAATATACTCGATTAATTAAGTACGTCATAGGAAGCAGCACGAATTCTTTTGCCGTTGTTTTATTTCAAGAGACAACGATGCTGCAAATTATGATCATGAAGCTAAAGAAGCAGTGGAGCATACACATTTTGCTCTTGTTGTATTTTTGTTTTAGTATCCTTCACTTTAAAATTCCCACTTCGTGGCGGACTCGTACTCTGACTCGCCCAAGCGCAGTGCGCCATTCTTGCCTGCGACGAGATACCGGCCATCCACGCACTTGATACAAATTCGTGATGGCTCCCGTAGCTCCAGGTAGAAGCCGTCAGACGGCACGTCCGAGTCCACAGTCACGCCTTCACTGTCTGCATGCCAGTATTTTCCATTTTGTCCTGTAATCAACGAACAGACGAATAGAAAAAAAATCAATTATTCGGCATGGGTAACGAGTGTACGCGCCTCTAGCGGCCCCAAGCAGAACCCTCCAAGTCGTGTACAAACACAATTCAAAAATAATAAACAATTTTGAAGAATGGCATTCAAAAAGAGAAAGGCGAGATTACTGCAGTATTAATAATTGTAAAAAGCAGTTAAAATAAGGGGACGTAATTTTTCACAAGTTTCCAAAAAATGAAGATTTAAAAAAAGTGGATAAGCAGGTGCAGCATAACCCAAAATGTAACAAAACACATGTTTATATGTAGTCTGCATTATACTAAAAAAGATTACTATCCAATTGATAAATACATATTAAATATATACAATTAAATTTTAATACATTAAAATTATGTATTAGGTATATTATAATAAAGAACAATATTTGTTTTAGGATTAGCCAGCAAAATTTTTAAATTGAAAAAGGGAGCTATTTCATCAAAAAATTTAATTATAAAAAAAGAAGTGTTTACTCCAAATATATTAAATAAAAAAAGTAGTGAAATTATGCATCACAATGTATAAAAATAAAATTGTTGATATTTATCTAGTTAAGTGCATTAATAACGCAATTCTATGTTTACATTTGCCAGACAAGCCTGCTTTGCAGAAACATATGCAAAATATACTTATTCTATTAGCTATATATATATTGATAACTAAATTAATTTTGTATGGTGGGCCAAACAAATTTAATTTCAAGCACAAGCACATTATTTTCATTTCTTCTACTTTTTTGAATGTTATTCCCACGTACATAAGGTGATTTGCCTTTAGCACATTCTCCCCTTCGACATACACTCTCAAACCACTTCCAACATAATCAATTAAATTACTAATGCTTATTATAAAATTCATTTTATGTTTTAATAAAACTAAGAACTCGCATGCACGCCTAATCTTTGAATCGCATCGGTGCACGACTTGGGGAGTTCTGCTCAGGGGCGCAATACTCGTTACCCATGCCGCATTTATAAAAATTTGATCATATCCAGTAAGTAAAAAATCATTGCTGCAACGTTATTATAATGGCTGCATTCAGCAGACTCAACAGTTGAACATTACTAAATTTTCCGTTGAATAATGCCGTTGATTTGTTGGTTCTATAAGTCAGAACCAATCATGTTCGATTGCTACTTAGCTGTTGAGTCTGCTGAATGTGCCCATTGTTATTCACTAACATAATAACGTTTCTAAGCATATAGTTTTTAACGTTGTATACAACATCATTATGAAGAAACGTCCCAGTGAACACAGTAATATAGAAGCAGTGTAACAGCAATGTAACCGAATATAACAGGTTACGTTACTCTGAAGTTACACGTAACTTACATGTAAGTTACAATTTTCGACTCAGCAATATAACATGTTATAATTACATGTTATGTAACCGTCACACAACAGTTACAAAAAAAAATTTAAAAAAATTCATTTTTTAAAATTATTTTTATCAACAGTACATACTAAATTTAGGATAAATTTTTATTAATTAATTAAATTTAAATTATGTTATTTTTTATTTTATTCTTACTTGCCGCTGCTAGGTTTGAACCCGGGACGTTAGGATGACGAACCTTGTACTTTACCTGCTACGCCAATTTGACTCATCGATATGGGTACTTGTTATTGTCTACCTATATGTTATAAACTGACGCAACTATATTATTTTTTATAAAAGCAATTAAATTTTGCAAAACATATTAAAAATAAATAGCATTAATTTATTTACTTATTAATTTCATTGTTAAATTTATCTTTTTCCATAACCTTAATAACCCAGCTAGCAAAATGATGCAAACTTTGCGCGAAGTTTGCCGCAAACTCGAGCAAACCTTTGCAACAAAATTACGACAAGGTGTGTCCGCATTAAGCTTAGCTTTTGCTGGCAAGGCTTGTTGTAAATAGTATGACCCATATTTTATGCAAATAACAGGGTAAAATTTGAGTGAGTCCCAGATGCGCACAGTAATAAACGAACACAAGCTGAGTGAAACGGACACAGTAACAAACGGACACAGACCAAACGGACACAGTAATAAACGGACACAGTGCGAAACGGACACAGTAACAAACGGACACAGTGCGAAACGGACACAGTAACAAACGGACACAGTGCGAAACGGACACAGTAACAAACGGACACAGACCAAATGCGCACAGAGCGAAACGGACACAGACCAAATGCGCACATTGCACATGCGCACAGACCAAATGCATACACGGAAAGTCGCAAACCCATGTGATGCAGTGAATGCTTTGCACGCACACGCACACGCACACACACACACACACACACACACACACACACACACACACACACACACACACACACACACACACACACACACACACACACGGGGGGGGGTGCAAGGGAGGCCTTCGGCCCCCCTCCCGCACCCACCCCGTCCAAGTCGCTAACCTATGTGGACTTTACTCTGCTTGCAATGTACATGGATTGCATTTGGTCCGTGCGCACGTGCAGTGTGCGCATGTGCAGTGTGCGCATTTGGTCCGTGTGCATTTGGTCCGTGCGCATTTGGTCTGTGTCCGTTTGTTACTGTGTCCGTTTCGCACTGTGTCCGTTTGTTACTGTGTCCGTTTGTTACTGTGTCCGTTTATTACTGTGTCCGTTTGGTTTGTGTCCGTTTGTTACTGTGTTCGTTTCACTCAGCCTGCTGTGTCCGTTTATTACTGTGCGCATCTGGGACGCTCCCTAAAATTTACTAGTAAAGCATACCCAGGTAGCAAGGTGACGTTAATACGACGTCAATAATTCGTCATTTAAGGTCGCAGACGTCATGTTACCAAATTAAGACGTAATAGTAACGTCATTTTTTGACCTATTAATTACGTCAGTCATTTATCCATCCTACAACGTATTTCCGACGTCATATTCTTGACTAATTAATAACGTCAGTTAATTGATCATTTTACGACGTATTAATAAGATTTTATTAGTGACTAATTACTGACGTTAACTATAATTCTTTGTAATAATTGACGATTTAACCTCAAATGACAAATTATTGAGGTCTAGGGGACGACACCTTGCTACCTATAACTATTAATCATTATTTAAAGATTGGTTAATAAACAACATTATTAAAATTAATATAATATTTTATATAATTAATACTATCAATATTTTAGAATCATCCCAGGCAGCACATAATATTTATGATAAATATTTATTAATATTTATTAATATTTATTTTTTCAAAATATTATAAAAATATTTTACACATTTTATATATACGAAGAAAAAAATCTTTATTCAACATATTAAAATATAGATTAAATATTTTATATAATATTTATGGTAAATAAAAGATAAAGATTTGTATAAGTAATATTTTGTAAATATATTTATAAATATTTCATAAATATTTTTATAATATTTATGATAAATCTTTATGATTTGTCAAATCTAAGACCACAAAAATATTTATAAAATATTTGGATAAATATTTATAAAATATTTAAATAAATATTATAAATATTTTATCAATATTTTATAAATATTGCGTTTTGTCTGAGGTATAATTTAGCTTTATCAAAAGAACAAAGCAAAAACATATTTCTATAAGTTATTTCACATATTATTTTGGATATGTAAAAATCAGGAAAAAAACTGTAAATTTATATTTATTTATAAAAATATTAGTTAACTACAAGTTTCATGTTTCTCGCATCTATTGAACTGATTTATAACAAATATGTATTCATGATCATCAAGTGTTCATGGATCATCACAAAGGGCTAGGTAGCGTACGATCTTCGAAGTCAAGCAACGTCGACGGCGGTTCAGAGTTGGATGGGTGACCGCGGAAGTTAGGCAATCCCAGATGTGACTATGGTTTGGTGGGTAACGATGCTTGTTGAGAAACAACGTAAATTTTTTTTTTACATTATAATTATGTTATTTTGATATTTTCATAATGCAAGTACTGCATATATAGGACATGTACCCGAAATATTTTCTAAAACGTCAAAATAATGGCTTTTACTACCTGGGATAGTCATAAAAATGACGTTAAAATGTCGTCTTTATTAAATGTAATCTAAAAACCTATGTTTTGTCATAAAAATAACAATAAAATACCGTCAAATGTACGATACTAGCTTCTTGAAAATGACGTCAATAATATGAAAATAATGACGTATTTTTGACGTCAATATATGACGTCGTTAAGATGAGACAAATGTACGTCAGTTTTACGACATTTAGACGTCATTTTATCTCGACATTATGACGTCTGCTTCGTCATAAAATAACCAAAAAATGCCGTCAATTAGACATCACCTTGCTACCTGGGTAACAACAAATTTGCAGCAAGAACAAGGCAAACCTTGCTGTACACAATATGATAGCAAATTTGTGGCAAGAATAGAGTAAACCTTGCTGTACATAGCATGATAGCAAATTTGTGGCAAAAACAAGGCAAACCTTGCTATGTACAATATGATAACAAATTTGTGGCAAGAACAGGACAAATATTGTCGAAAATTAGATCAACAAAGATGATTATTAGACTGAAATATTAGACTGATTAGTCCAATATCAAATGTGAATGGTGCAATCGTACTTGGTTCTCTGTTCTCGACGAGCCCCTTTTATTAATCCAGTAGTTAATCTTTTTCACGAGAAATGCGTCATCTCGAGATAGATAGTAAAGTCAGAAATAAAGTTTAAAACCCGATAATGCAGCCCTGTTATTTGCATAAAATGTGCGTCATACTATTTGCGACAAGCCTTGCCAACAAAAACTAAGCTATTTATGGACACACCGTGTCGCAATTTTTGTTGCGAAAGTATGCTCGGCAAGTTTTATTTTGTTCTTGCTACTAATTTGCCGTTATTCTGTGCTTAACAAGATTTCCTGTTTCTGCCATAAATTTATTGTCATGTCGTGTAGCAAGATTTGTTCTGTTATTTGCTTAAATTTTGCATTTTATCGTGTCGGAACAAATCTTATAATTTCTATACGTAATATTTATGTACAAGTCTTTCTCTGTTATTTGCAGCATCGTGTGATGAAAACTTTTGCCGTAAATTTGCTCGAAACTTTTAGAAAACAAAGCAACAGACAATTACTTGTCATAAAATTGTTGTCAAAATTGAAACAATCCTTGTTGTAAAGCTTTTACGATATGTGATTTTAACAGGTCTGGCTAGCTGGGAATTTGATGGAAATTGCGATCTATTTAGCACTAATCTTTGAAGCCTTCAAATGATTAATTAGATGGTTAACTATAATATAGGTCATAATTCTAAGAAAAATTGAATAGTATACATTTATTATTCTGTTTTTGTTCAGCACATGTTGAATTTAGATTTTGTGCATTTTTTGTGCGCAGTAATTGTAGACAAACCGTTATTTTTGAAAACATTATTCTTTATAACAATTTTTTTTATTATCAAATAGATCTGTCATTCAGGATGTTATAATGTTGTCTGATTTCTGAGTCAACTACGACGCATCGTTCCGTAATAACATTGATACGAACGTGTTATGTTACGATTATACAATTTTTGTTGAATAACTGTAACGCCAAAACGATGTATAACAGCTATATCACTTGCGTATAACAAATATTACATAACAGGTTATTTCCGTGTCATATAGCACCTACATATCACAAGAATAACAATGTTAAATTACATGTAACTTCCATGTTATATTGCCGCTATAAAATGTGTTCACTGGGGTGGCTTTATTTTGGAGGTTTTGGTAATGTTAAAATAACATTTACAATGTTGTTGTAAATAAAATTGCATTCATATTTTTTTAACATTGCAAAAATATAAAAATAACCAGGGTTGGAAAGTAACGCATTACTTTGTAACGCCGTTACCGTTACAATTACCTTTTTTTTGGTAACGGACTGATAACGGCGTTACTTTTTTTTGTAACTGTAATGGTAATGTAGTTTTAGTAACGGTACATTTTTTAGTAACGGTAACGAATTTAACAGTTACTTTTACCGTTACTTTTTATAGTTTGAATTTTCTACTCATGACATATTATAATTTTTTACATTTTTAATCTTCATTCAACTGATATTCACAGTTAAAATCGTCTTATAAAAACAGTTTTTAAATATCATGAATCAATGGGCGCGTTCAGCAGCAGACGGAGCGGATTAGTGAGCGCTCAGTAATTCTTTACTATGATTAGTTTCTGTTCCTAAAGCCAACGAAGAACTAAAGGCAAGACCATATCCAATCATATTAGAGAATCACTGAGCGCTCACTGATCCGTTCCGTCCGTTGAACGCGCTCAGAGACGTATAAACAAACTCTTATAAACAAACTTTACAAATATCGGTCTTTAAATTTATTGCAAGAACCGAAACTAAAAAACTATTTATTAAATTCAATATGACTTTACCAAGCAGGCAGCCTACCCTTACGGAAAAAAACACTCTAATTTTGAGAGTTTAAACTCAAAATTGAGTGTTAATACTCGATTTTGGGAGTTTACTCCCAAATTTAGGTGTATACGCTCAAATCTTGAGTATTTACAGTAAAGATTGAGTGTTTATACTCGAACATTGAGTGTGTACACGCACCGGCAGAAATGGTGTCCCGCGACGTTCAGCGCGCGGCGATCACCCACACACGCGAAGCGCCGTACGTGTTACTGGGCGCACGGAGGAGCCGGGGAGATGGGAGAGGAGCGAAAAAAGTGGGGATCGCGCCGGTGTTGCATCCTTCACTAACGTCGCACGTTGAAGAAGGATAGAGCTAAGATGAGTGAGAAGACGTGATACCGACTCGATGGTGTCCCAATATCCGTTTCACTCGCACTCGATACTAATATCGTCTCTCGCTCGCCAATACCGATGCGTCGTGCTTTCCTTTTTCTTTGAGAGGCGGCTATCCGAATGCACGAAGCGTCGACATTTATTCTATTAGCATGTCATTCATTACTTTATATTATGTAAAGTGATAAAATTTAATTTAAAAAAACACAAATTTTTATTGAAATATTAATTATGTTATACATAGAAAGAAAAAAATTCACGTTTATCCCAATTAATTATTGATTCACTTATGATTGCGTAATAATGCTTCTTTTTCATCCCGTAACAAATTTTTGTGTGAAATTATAACCATCGTTACGGATAATTTTCAGACTATAAGAGTTTCTCATCCATTTACAAATTTAGAGTATAAAATTACTTTCTTGTATTGTAAGTAAGCTTGCAAAATTGAATTTACAATTAAATGTAAGTGTATAAAAATAGTGATAGTGATAAAAGATTATAAAGTTTTAAACTTATCTTATCATTTTGTTTAAATTAAAATATATATTTTGTTAATGTTGCAAGGAAAAGGAACAGGCAACAAACGATAATCAAATATTTAAAATATTGTCTAAATTTATTTAATTGAATTGATAAACATATCGCATTATTTCTGTCATGTATTCTGGAATTAGTTTGATAAAATTGTCAGTTTTTGAACAGATATAACTGGGATTTGGTAAGTTTATGTATTTTTTAACTGAATCGAGTAAATAGCATATAAAATTTAATTATGTTAAATGTTAGATGAACAAAAAATTAACTTACAATCTATCTTACAAACTACAATTAACTTACAAACTATCAACATTAAATAAATGTTAAAATAAAATTTTTATTATCTTTTAAAATTATTATTTACATATAATTAAAGTTTCTAATTAAAAAAAACATTATTAAACAAAACAGTTATCGTATGAGTTATTAAATAAATTTTAATAGTTTTTCATTCCAGCTTATGTGTCTCACTCACACGGTGAACCATATGTATCGTTCTTTTTTCTTCTTTTGCTTGTTGTTTTGTTACTAGGAGACCGCATATTTCAAATGTTTGTTACTATTTTTGCTTATTAAATTATTTATCGTGGTGTCATAGCACTGAGCGGACGTAATTCTGCAATTGTGATAACGATGCCTAAAAACTTGTGTCCGGAGATGCGAGGTCGTATTGTTGGGCAGTGGCAGACCGGAAGATCAGTAGCTGAAATTGCTGCTGAAATTTCGTGTTCTGTGAAAACTGTCCGACGATGGATACAGCGTTTTACGGATGGCGGTGATCATGCTTTGCATGATCATCGTCGAAATAATCGGGCTCCCCGAAAGACTCAACCAGAAGAAGTTGAGGCTATCGTTGCCGCAGTTGCTGATCAACCCTTTGGCACCATCCAAGAGGTGATCAACGCAACGAACGTCGAAGTATCCGATAGGACCGTCCGGCGACGTCTCAACGAAGCTGGATATCACTGTTACCGTCCAGCCCGCAAAATTCCGCTGACTCCCTTTCATCGGGAGCAGCGCATCGCGTTTGCTTTGGAAAACCTGGTGACGAGCCATGAGGAATGGGAGGCAACGTTCTTTACGGATGAGAAATCTTTCGTATCGTCTGCCGACCGCATACCTCACGTATGGCGACCACGAGATCAACGGTTGCATCCGAACCATGTTGTGCCTCTTTACAGAAGTGGGAGGATTTCATGCTCATTGTGGGGCTGGATTAATGGCACTACAATCGGAGAGCTGGTGGAGACTCCTCCAAGAATGACCTCTGCAGATTACATTCGCATACTGGAAGATGTTTTTCTTCCATCAGTACGCGCAATTTATTCTGTAGAGGACATGCCAGTTATTCGATTAGTGCAGGATAATTCTGGAGTCCACACTTCGCGTGAAACGCAGGCATAGTTTCGGAATCATCCGGAGATCAAGTTGGTTAACTGGCCTGCTCGTTCACCAGATCTAAATTTGATCGAAAATGTCTGGGCACAAATGGTTCGACGATGGGAACCAAGAAGGGAGAGGACGGTAGCAGCGTTAGTCAATCACGCAAAAGAAATCTGGGAAGAACTTCGGTTCCGACCAGACTTTCTTGCAAACTTGATTAATTCGATGCCTAATCGACTCAATCAAGTTATTGACCGGTCTGGATACTGGACGGATTATTAATGCTTCCGCAGCTAACACCACAATCGGTCCTTTTCAGGGCCAATAAAATTTTCACATCGCAAATAGAGACGGCTGTCTCACGTGTTAGAAAGCCGGCTGGTCGGCATTTTCCGGCCAGTAGGCTGGTTAAAACATCGACGAGAGATTATTTACTAATAGTCTCTCGTCGGTGGTAAAAGTAACACGTTAATTGTAATTTCATTACAAGTAACACAATTATGTTTTAATTTATTATTAGTATATTTTTATATTTAATTGTAACTTTAATTCTACAAATTTTATTAGTAACAAGAAATATTAATTTTATATTGCAAATTTGGAAGCGCAAGAAAAACTATTAAAATTTATTTAATAACTCATACGATAACTGTTTTGTTTAATAATGTTTTTTTTAATTAGAAACTTTAATTATATGTAAATAATAATTTTAAAAGATAATAAAAATTTTATTTTAACATTTATTTAATGTTGATAGTTTGTAAGTTAATTGTAGTTTGTAAGATAGATTGTAAGTTAATTTTTTGTTCATCTAACATTTAACATAATTAAATTTTATATGCTATTTACTCGATTCAGTTAAAAAATACATAAACTTACCAAATCCCAGTTATATCTGTTCAAAAACTGACAATTTTATCAAACTAATTCCAGAATACATGACAGAAATAATGCGATATGTTTATCAATTCAATTAAATAAATTTAGACAATATTTTAAATATTTGATTATCGTTTGTTGCCTGTTCCTTTTCCTTGCAACATTAACAAAATATATATTTTAATTTAAACAAAATGATAAGATAAGTTTAAAACTTTATAATCTTTTATCACTATCACTATTTTTATACACTTACATTTAATTGTAAATTCAATTTTGCAAGCTTACTTACAATACAAGAAAGTAATTTTATACTCTAAATTTGTAAATGGATGAGAAACTCTTATAGTCTGAAAATTATCCGTAACGATGGTTATAATTTCACACAAAAATTTGTTACGGGATGAAAAAGAAGCATTATTACGCAATCATAAGTGAATCAATAATTAATTGGGATAAACGTGAATTTTTTTCTTTCTATGTATAACATAATTAATATTTCAATAAAAATTTGTGTTTTTTTAAATTAAATTTTATCACTTTACATAATATAAAGTAATGAATGACATGCTAATAGAATAAATGTCGACGCTTCGTGCATTCGGATAGCCGCCTCTCAAAGAAAAAGGAAAGCACGACGCATCGGTATTGGCGAGCGAGAGACGATATTAGTATCGAGTGCGAGTGAAACGGATATTGGGACACCATCGAGTCGGTATCACGTCTTCTCACTCATCTTAGCTCTATCCTTCTTCAACGTGCGACGTTAGTGAAGGATGCAACACCGGCGCGATCCCCACTTTTTTCGCTCCTCTCCCATCTCCCCGGCTCCTCCGTGCGCCCAGTAACACGTACGGCGCTTCGCGTGTGTGGGTGATCGCCGCGCGCTGAACGTCGCGGGACACCATTTCTGCCGGTGCGTGTACACCCCACATAGCACAAAAATTGCAATTACATTGTAGCAATATTGCTGCAAGATTACAATGTTGTTGCAACATTGCTGTGATGTAACGGCAATTTTTGTGTTACGTGGGACCCAATGATTGAGTGTTCATACCAAAGTTTGGATTTAAATACTGAATATTTAAATATACTTTCAACATTTGGATATGACACTCAATAAATGAGTGTATACTTCCAACATAAAGTGTGAACACTGAAACGTTGGGAATGTACACTCAACATCTATCGGTTGAAGGTATACACTTAATATCGAGTGTGCACTCTCAAAAATTGGATTAGAAAATGTTAAATAAAAACAAAAGCAAGAGAAGCAAGTTCAACCGAGATTAAAATTAATCTGTATTGGTAGAAATTGACATAAAACGAATATCTAAAATAAACATTCAACTATAGAGTGTTCAGCTGGCTCTGAGTATTAATTTGAGTATTACTTTCAACTTGAATGTTTGCCATCTAATTGAGTGTTAATTTCAGTGTTATTCTTAAATTTAGGATTAACATTGAAATTAACACTCAATTACCCAGTGAGAAATAGTGCATCGAATCGACATAGATTCGACATCGAAATCATCATTTCGATGTCGATTAGACGTCGAATTGATGTCGAATTCATTATCGTTTCTCGCTGGGTAGATGGCGAACATTCAAGTTGAGAGTAATAACACTCTAATTAAAAGTAAATTAAATAGCGAACACTCAAGTTGAGTGTTTACACTGAATTGAGTGTTTACCCCTTGTCCCAAATTATACTCAACTATTTTTCTAAGTGTTATTTTTATTGTTTTTTCCGTAATGGTTGATATTGGGATTGAATTGAAATGTAACCAATTAGGAACAAAACCAATATTCTTTAACTTTGCTTTGAATGCTCAAATTCCAATTCAATCTCAATCTCAATCTTTAGTTTGATATGGCTTTAAGATTGTCTTAAGTTTGTCTTTAAATACAATTTTGTTAATTACAAAGGTTATGTAATTATATATTTAAGAAAATTTTAAATACAAGGTCAAATAAAAAACAATTGTCAAAAAGCATGTTAGCAAGAAATAAAGGACATAATATTGAGCTGACAAATAAGTATTTTAATACAAATGAATTATAAATATTAGAAATAAATATTTTAATATTTTATCACAAAAACTTGGCGCGCCGCTAAACAGAATAATTTGTTTTAATACAAAATTGTTTTCTTAGAAACTAATTTATATATTAAAATAATACGTATAAAATTATACACCCACGCATAAGAGAGAGAGAGAAAGAGAAAAACATTTGAACGTACGCACGTATAAAAGACTAATGGCGAATTCGATTGTGTGCACCAGTGCGCACTAGTGCAATCCAACTAAATTCGCCATAAGATATTAAAAATCGCTTCCTTATAATCTAAGTTATATACTAAACACACACACACACACACATTCAGATGCACGCACAAAGAAAAAAGAAAGAAAGCTGGCAAATTATTCGGTTTAGCGGCATCAAGTTTTTGTAGTAAAATATTTATTTGTATTAAAATATTTATTTCTAATATTTGTAATTTGTATTAAAATACTTATTTGCCAGCTCAATATGGTAACGTGCGCGCCGCGGAAACGAAAGACACTTTTGAACTTTAGCAGCTTTATTAACGCGTCCGACAAGGCTCGAGACCGAGATTAGACTCGTTGTTGACAAACGTTGCCAAGAGCGTGACAATTGACAACGCTCTCGGTAAAATCAATGTATCGATCGGCTTCGGAACAGCTGAGTCGCAGTCGCGGAGTATACCGGGCGACGCTCGTAACAATATTATGCCCTTTATTTCTTGCTAATATGCTTCTTGACAATTGTTTTTTATTTGGTCTTGTATTTAAAATTTTTTTAAATTTATAATTAAATAACCCTTGTAGTTAACAAAATTGTATCTAAAGACAAACTTAAGACAATCTTAAAGCCATATCAAACTAGAGATTGAGATTGAGATTGAATGGAATTTGACCATTCAAAGCAAAGTTAAAGAATATTGTTTTTGTTCCTAATTGGTTACATTTCAATTCAATCCCAATATCAATCTCTAGTCTGATACAAACCTAATGAAAAATCAAACTATGCCAGTCAAAAAATAAACATCTATTATTATAGATTGGCGCATATTTTTTTATATCATTATTTTTGTAGAGAAAAAAGCTTAATAATTAAACTCTCATTTTGTAGTGTTTATTCTTAATTAGTGCAAAATATTTACATTTTTGTAGAGAAGTTAATTTGTGTGTGTGAATACAATAATTTTTTGTTTAAAATAATTGTCACTTTAATAATCAAAGTTATACCATTTCAGTAATGTATATTACTTAGGTTGAATTTGATCAAAAGTTTTATCTTGGATTTGTGATTTTTTTTCTTAAAAAAAAAAACCACACGCTTCTTTTACCTTTTTTAAAAAGGTAACTTGGTTTGGATATCATGCATTTTGTAGTATTTACAGATTATATATCACTTAGATTGAATTTGATATGATCAAAGTATTATCTTGGATTTTGTAATTTTTTTTCTTAAAGAAAAACATCGACACTAGTGTAAAATCTGAGTTATGTGTTACTCTCTGATTATTTAATTTTACATTGGCGTTAATGATTAAATAGATGAAGTGTGACGTACAGTTGTGCATCTGTTAAATATCTGTTGATAATATTGTAAGGATAAGAACCATATTTTGTCACCAAGGTACAGGCAATTATATACGTTACTACTAAAATAAAGAATAAAAATTAGTATTATTAAAAACATTTAAAGTTTTATTCAAGCTAATTAATAGTTGTTAATATTCATTATCAATTATAACATTTAACTGATCCACAATTTTATATCACACAACATCTCATCTATCTCATCGACGTCAGTGTAAAATCTGAGTTATGTTACTATCTGATTAATTAATTTTACATTGGTGATTCAAAACTAAAATATTGGCTGCTTTGCGCTTATACAAAGATGGAATGAAAAAGAATATTAATGTAAAGCAGATAAATAAATATTTTAATTCACTTAAATGTTTTATTATAAATAAATACTTTCTCACAAAACTTGGCGCTGCTAAATGGAATACACACGCACGATCCCCTTATGGAAAAAACTCTAAAAATAACATTTAAAAGAATACTCAGGTTGAGTATAATTAGAGACAAGGGGTAAACACTCAGTTCAGTGTAAACGCTCATCTTGAATGTTCGCTCTTTAATGTACTTTTAATTAGAGTGTTATTCTCAACTTGGATGTTCGCCATCTAATTGAGTGTTAATTTCAGTGTTATTTCTAAATTTAAAAATAACACTGAAATTAATACTCAATTAGATGGCAAACATCCAAGTTAAAAGTAATACTCAAATTAATACTTAAAGCCAGCTGAACACTCTAGTTGAATGTTTATTTTAGATATTCGTCTTATGCCCATTTCTATAGAATTGGTATACCAATATAGATTAACTTTAATTTCGGTTGAACTTGCTTTTTTTGCTTTTGTTTTTATTTAATATTTCCTAATCCAATGTTTGAGAGTACACACTCAATATTAATGCCCGTTTCCACCAACGTGGTTCAGATCAGAGTTTGTGTGAACTACGTTCAAAATTGAACGCAGTTTAATCTTTGGTCACCTTATTTTGCTTTCCTCCAATTTTATCTTTGTCTCGATCAACTGAACGCATACTTTATGCGTGCTAATTTCAACTGTATTTATAACGAGTGATGTGATTGGTGCTATATAATGTGTTTTATATATATATACTTATATATAAAATAAAATTAAATTTAACCTAGTTTATAATATTTGACACATTAATACATCCTATTACTTTATTTATAAGAATAAATAATGAACATTGAACACTGAACACATTTGAACACTGTTTTTATTTAAATGAAATCTAATTTTGAATTCAATATCGTCCAAATCATCAAAGCAATTCATACGTAATTTAAATCTTCTAGGCCTTCTGTCAATATGTCTTATAACATCTTCTTCATCATCGGATGATGATAAAATATCATAATAAGCCATAATAATTTAATCGTAATATGTATAATGCCAAGTACAGAAAATAATGCACCGCACATATAACCTTCAATAGTATACTGAAGTTTCGCAAAATTCTTCTGCAAACGCTGTTCAAACTTATTAACCGGCGAAAAATTGGCGTTCACAATGAACGCCGTTCAATCGATTAAACTTTTACTTAAAAAAATGGTGGAACGCAAAATATTATTAATCGGAGTTTAAACTCGGTTCAAATTTTGAACCACGTTGGTGGAAACGGGCATTAGTGTATACCTTTAACCGATAGAAATTGAGTGTGCATCCCCAACGTTTCAGTATTCACATTTTATATTGGATGTATACACTCATTTATTAAGTGTCATACCCAAGTGTTGTGAGTATATTTTCAAATATTCAGTATTTAAACCCAAACTTTAGTATAAACACTCAATCATTGGGTGTACACACTCAATGTTCGAGTATCCCCAGATAGCATAGGACGCCCTCAGGATCATCCTGAATATGTCCCGGGATGTCCTGGGATCTTGTCAGGATATAATAGTTGTATTATTGTAAATATTTTATATAAATATTTTATGTATAAATTGGACTTCTAAAGTAAGTTTAGACTGTTAGATTCTGTAATAGTATTAATATGAATTAAAATTTTACTCATGTCTTGAGGATATTCTTGGGATGTCCTGAGGATATATGCCCAGATAGCACAGAGAGTTAAAAAAGAACTTAATTGTATGTCATCAATTATGAATTTTTTTGCATCTCAAAACGAATTCAAAACTGGTGACATACAATTAAATTTTTTTTAACTCTCTGTGCTATCTAGGTGTATTTTGCGCCAACTAAAATAATGAATATTTATATGAACTAAAACATCTACTTTATTACTATTCTTTGGCTAGTATTCATAATTAAAATATTGGCTGCTTTGCCCCCATACAAGGATGGAATAAAGAACAATAATAATGTAGACAAATAAATTTTTAATTGGAATCATCGAGACACTCCGTGGTAACAGAACACGTGCTAAAAAATAACCACGTGTTTGATTGGAATAACGTTAAAATATTAGATTCTGAATCAAGATACCAAAAAAGGTTAATTTCAAAAATGATTCATATTAAGGAACAAGTTAATGGTATCAATTTACAGAAAGACACGGATGTCTTGACAATTCTTATTATTGTTTGTTTGACATTTTGTCGAAAATGACTAACGGAAAATAAATCTCTCTCATTCTGCCTCTGACTATATACCGAACGTTACACTTGTCTCTAGCGCTTTGTCGAATACTCTGTGTGTTGTTGCTCTTTTTAATATTGTGTTTTAAGATCTGCGATTAACATATATAAGTTTACAATTTTCTACAATACGCATACCAATTTATGTTATACATAACACGGGTTCCATCGTTTTTGATCTTATAAATTTATTTTAATATGAAAACCGACTTACGAAAAAAATTCATTATTTCTCATTTTATTATTCATTTAATTGTATTATTGATTGGTTTACGTTTTATTTATTATGACATAATTTGATACGTAATGAACTGTTTTATGGTTGTTCAATAGTCATCTTTTTTAATTGTTTAATTATATTTTCGTGTCCATCATTTCATTCATGTTTTAAGTTCATACATATTGGTAATGTATTGTGACTGAAGAGGACTAAGTATAGTCGAAACGTTTCAACAATCTTTAACACAGTGTTATTAGTTGCGTTTATAATTATATAATGTTTATCTTATTAATTATAATGTATTAAGAAAATTTGTCTTGGCTCGATACATTGACCTGGTTATCATATTATTTTTGCTTAGCATTAACGAGCTCTTCATAATTGTTTGTATTATTATTTTGTAAATATTTTATAAATATTGTATGCTGTCTGGGATATAATTAAGCTTTATCAAGAGAACAGAACAAAAACATATTTTTATAAGTTATTCTACATGTTATTTTGCATACGTAAAAAGCAGTAAAAAAACTGTAAATTTATATTTATTTATAAATATTATTTAACTATACGTTTCATATTTCTGACATCTATTGAACTGGTCTATAACAAATATGTATTCATGAGCATCAAGTGTTCATGGATCATCGCAAAGTGCTAGGTTGCGTACGATTTTCGAAGTCAAGCAGTGTCGACGGCGGTTCAGAGTTGGATGGTGACCGCAGAAGTTTTATTAGGCAATGCCAGATGTAAGTATATTGTCAGCATTCATTATTTGACATATGTTGCCGTCATGTTGCTATTAACATACTATTGGTTGTGGATGGTATACCGATGATAACAAGTTGCCGTCAATTTGCTGTCAATACGCTGTTAATCACGGATGGCAAATTGACAACACGAGTTGTCGTCAAGTTGCTGTCACAAATCACTTTTTTGCGAGTAGCAAATTGATGCTGACATGTTGCAATTAATTTGCCGTTGTTAGAATTAGAATTCACGTGAGTTCAGTTCGACATACATAATGCTGACGCATCTTGTTCTAAGTTCTTTGTTAAAATTGGTTGCTTCAATGATTGTTGGCGATTTGACAGCAAACTCGCTGCATTTGGCTATCTGGGATGTTTCAGCCAAGCCATAGTCGTACCTGTTAAAGCATGTTTAATCTGTATATCTGGAAAAATGGTCACCCATCCAAATGTCAACTATCGCCGATGTTGCTTGACTTCGAATATCGTACGCATCCTAACGCTTCATGATGATTCATAAACACTTCTTGTTTATGGATTCATATTTGTTATAGATCATTACAATAGATGTTGTCAGAAGGACAAAATATGTATAGTTTAACTTATATTTTTATAAATAAATCTAAAGTTTTACAATTTTTTAACTCATTTTTACATATGCGCGCAAAATAGCATGTAGAATAACTTAATAAAAAATCTGTTTTTGCTCTGTTTGTATAAAATAAAAAAAATTTTTTTAATGTCATTTTTTAAATAATTTTTTAGTATTATTAATATACTACATTGTTTCGATAAGTGCATTTTCTTTATGTTCTGACGTTTTAATCTACGTTTCTTAGAGATTTAATTTACGGTTTTGTCACTCTTTTATTACATTATAATTCACTTTTCTTTTACACTTGATTTATGCTCCATTAATTGTAGAGATAAAAGATATGATATGATATTACTTGGATGTAATAGGATATCGTAAGATATTAATAGAATATCTTATGATATTTTATAATATTTTAAGATATTTTCTTGGGATATCGAAATATATTAATGGGATATCATATAATATCTTAAGATATTTTACGATATTTTATAGGATATCCCGGGTGCTATTCATTGAGATATCCGTGGGATCACCTTCGTCTGTCTGGGATAATTTGGGATATTCTCAGGATAAAATGTGCTGTGTGGGATATCATTAGTTTGGTAAAGAAAGTTAATGTGTGTGTGTACCCAGGTAGCCAAATGCAGCGAGTTTGCTGTTAAATCGCCAACAATCATTGAAGCAACTAATTTTGACAAACTTAGAACAAGGTGCAGCATTATGTCTGTCGAACTGAACTCACGTGAATTCTAATTCTAACAACGGCAAATTGATTGCAACATGTCAGCATCAATTTGCTACTCGCAAAAAAGTGATTTGTGACAGCCACTTGACAAAAACTCGTGTTGTCAATTTGCCATCCGTGATTAACAGCGTATTGACAGCAAATTGACGACAACTTGTTATCATCGGTATGCCATCCACAACCAACAGTATGTTAATAGCAACATGACGGCTACATATGTCAAATAATGAATGCTCATATGCTGACAATATACTCACATCTGGCATTGCCTAATAAAACATCTGTGGTCACCCATCCAACTCTGAATCGCCGTCGACACTGCTTGACTTCGAAGATCGTACGCAACCTAGCACTTCGCGATGATCCATGAACACTTGCTCATGAATATATATTTGTTATAGATCAGTTCATTAGATGTCAGAAACATGAAACGTATAGTTAAATAATATTTATAAATAAATATAAATTTACAGTTTTTTTACTGTTTTTTACGTATGCGAAATAAGACTTCTGCTTCCGGTGACTGTGCGAGTGACAGGAGTGAAAGCAGTGTGGTAGTTGCAAGGAGTTTTATGGGTGTGAGTGACAGAGAAAGTGTGTCGGAGAGGTAGTAGGAAAAAATAGGAGAGCAGGGCGAAAGGTGAGATAAATAATTGCAGAGGTAGAATAAGGGATAAAGCAGAAAAAGTAGGGAAAAGTGTGTTGTTTTTGGTTAGGTTAGGTTAGGTTAGGTTAGGTTAGGTTAGGTTAGACGCGGGGCAAAAAGATAGGTAGGAGGGAGAACGTACGAGCGAGGCAAGCACGGGTGATAGAAGCGCCGGAGAGACGGGTGAGAATTCGTAGAAGCAGGACGGGTGTGTAAGTTAGTTAGATCGATTGGTATACGTTAGGAACAAAAAGAATAGAGAAGGATGAGCGAGACGAGGGATATAGGAGTAGAAGGGAAGGGAGAAGAAAATAAGAAAAGAGGAAGGCCGTCGAATATAGAGAGGTTAAGAAGAGAGAGAACGGGTAGCATGGGAAGCATAGAGGATTTGTTTAATAGGGGAAAAAGGAAAGGGAACAAGAAGAGGGAGTAGAGAGAAAGGAGCAGGCAGAGGAGAAAGATTTATGTAAGAGGAGTAGGATAAGAAAAAGTCCACCAAAAGGGGGGCAGGAATGCAATGGAGATTGGGATAAAGCGTTAGGGTGTATTAGAGAATTTTTAAGAAAAGATATAGTTAAAGAAATATAAAAGATAGGAATGAAAGTAGACGAGGGGAGGGAAGAAATGAGTAAACAACGAAAAGAAATGATGAGGAAGTGGGAGGAAGAAAGGAAGAAAATGCGAAAGAGATTAGAGGATCTAGAAAGGAGGTTAGAAGAATTAGAGAAGAGAGAGGAAACAAGGAGGGAAGGCGGGAGGGGGAGAAAAGAGGTCGGGGGAAACAGGAATAGAGGAGGGGGAAGTAGCAGGCGAGTTAACAAGGAGATTAAGGGAAATGGAGGTAAAATGGGATAAAGGAGAAAGAGCGGAGAGGAGGAGAAATTTAGTAATTAAGGGGAGTGAGGCCCGATTGCGCACATAAGCGATTGGACACAGTAGTATTTCCCAATTAGACACAGATCCGATTGGACACGGACTCAATTGGACACAGACCCGATTGGACACAGACCCGATTGCACACGGACCCGATTGCGCACTGATCCGTTTGCACACGGAAGCGATTGCGCACCGACCCGATTGCACACGGATCCGATTGCGCACCGACCCGTTTGCACACGGACCCGATTGCGCACCGACCCGATTGCACACGACCTGATTGCACACAACCCGTTTGCACACGGACCCGATTGGACACGGACTCGATTGGACACAGATCCGATTGGACACGGACTCGATTAGACACAGTCTCGATTGCACACCGTCCCGATCGGACACAGTCGCGATTGGACACGGACTCGATTGGACACAGACCCGATTGGACACGGACCCGATTGGACACAGACCCGATTGCACACGGATCTGATTGCACACCGACCCGATTGCACACGGACTCGATTGCGCACCGACCCGTTTGCACACGGATCCGATTGCGCATTGACCCGATTGCACACGACCCATTTGCACACGAACCCGATTGCACACGGACCCGATTGCACATCGACCCGATTGCGCACCGACTCGTTTGCACACAGACCCGATTGCACACGATACGATTCTGCATCGCAGAATAATGCAAAAACAACCTGTGGATAGCACAGAAAATTTAGAATAAATTTTTATATTTTACGAATTATTTTTAAAAAACATTTTTTAAATTATATAATTGTTTTTATAAATTATTTAGAAATTATTATTAACAATATATAAAATATATTTTTAAAATGTACTAAAAAATATTCATGGTATATAAGCTCGAAATATTTTTGTATTATTGTATAATAGCATAAATATTTATTTTTAATATTTTCATAAATATTTATCGTAATTATTTTATACTTGGCAAACTCAGACATAAAAATACGTACAAAATATTTATTATATTTTTTTTTCTTATACATATTTTATAGTCGCAAACCTATGTGGTGCAGAAAACGCTTTGTGCACACACACACACACACGCACGCCCGCACGCACGCACGCACGCACGCACGCACGCACGCACGCACGCACGCACGCACGCACGCACGCACGCACGCACGCACGCACGCACGCACGCACGCACGCACACATTCCGATACACGCACAAAAGAAAAAGAAAAAGAGTTGGCAAATTATTCGGTTTAGCGGCGCCAAGTTTCTATAGTAAAATATTTATTGGAATTTGACCATTCAAAGCAAAGTTAATTTATTCTTAATTAATTACATTTCAATTCAATCCCATCCCAATATCAGTCTCTACTCTGACAAGCTTAATGAAAAATCCATGCCAGCCAAAGAATAAACATCTATTTTTATAGATTGGCGCATATTTCTTCATATCATTATTTTTGTAGAGAAAAAACTTAACACTCATTTTGTAGTGTTCACTCTTAATTGGTGCAAAATATTTACATATCATTATTTTTGTAGAAAAATTAATTTGTGTGTGTGAATACAATAATTTTTTATTTAAAATAATTGTTACTTTAATAATCAAAGTTATACCATTTTAGGAATGTATATGATTTAGGTTGAATTTGACCAAAAGTTTTCCCAGCAAACACAAAATATAGCAGCAACATTGCGGCAATGTTATAACATTGTAGCAACATCACAGCAATATTACAACATGTTCTGTGTTTGCTGGGTTATCTTGAATTTGTGATTTTTTTCGTTATAAAAAATATCACTTAAGTTGAATTTATCAAAAGTATTCTTGGATTTTGTGATTTTTTTCTTAAAGAAAAATCACACACTTGGCGCGTTTTTTATCTTTCTTAAAAAATTATGAAACATTTAAAATGTTTAGAAAATTTATCTAAAATTAACATTTTAAAAATTTTGATCAATGTTTCTTGCCTACTGAGTAATTTTAATGTAACTATCCAGATAGCACAACGAATTCAAAAAGAATTCTTTTAAACACTCAAATTTTGAAATGAAGTCTTTTTCTAATCCATTTCACTAAAAGGATTCTTAAGAGTTCAAAAAAAGTTCTTTTGTATGTTACCAATTCTGAGTCGCTTTTGTAATGCATATAAAGTTCATTTTATGTTCTATAAGAATTCGCATTAAATTTAAAATTATTTCTAAATAGTATTCTAATGGAACTTTATCGAGATACTTTTTTTAATTTATTATGATTCCTTTTATAGTGCAAAAAGAGATTTCTTTTTTTGTAAAAAAGCATAATAAAGGATTTTTGGAAATATAAGAAATGTTAATTTAAAAATATACTGCCACAAAAATAGAGAATTTGGTATATTATTATTATAAGTGAGAAACTCTCTTATTGTTACTATACATGTATAAATTATGTATAAAATTTTTCCATATTTTATTGCAGTATATTATAGAATTAACATTTCCTAATTTTATATAAAAATAATGTACTTTTTTACAATTTTGTTTACAAATTTTTTATGAAACGCGTTATTATATGTTCATCATAATAAAAAAAATATTTACTTACAATTAGTTACCCAATCAGCAAAACAATATTTAAAAAATGTTTTTAATAGTATTTAAAAAACATTTTTAAAAACATTTCTAAAAACGTTAAAAATAATGAGATAAGTTCCTTTTTTAAATTAAAAAAACGTTTTTTTAAATGTTTGGACAATATTTTTTTAACCTTTAATAAGTATTTGTTTTAAAATTTAAGAAAATGTTTTTTTGACATTTGGTAAATAATTTTTTAAATATTTACTAAACATATTCACAACAAAAGCAAAAAATTGATTGCATTATTAAATAATTTTATAAATTTAACGTAACCTCATCAATCTAATAAATTTCTACAATAATTTTGTAACGGGGAGAAGACTATACATGTTTCAGCCAAGCCACAGTACCTGTTAGAACATATTTAATTTCTATGCCTGAAAAAACGGTCACCCATCCAAGTGTCAACCACTCCCGACGTTGCTTGACTTTGAAGATCGTACGCATCTTAATGCTTCGTGATGATCCATGAATACTTTATATTAACGCATACATATTTGGTATACATTATTTCAATAGATGTTGTCAGAAGGATGAAACATGTATAGTTAACTTATATTTTTATAAATAAATTTAAAGTATTACAATTTTTTACTGATTTTCACATATGCGAAATAGTATGTAAAATATGAAAAGATCTATTTTTGCTCTGTTCGTAAAAAAATAAAAATAAATGTTATTTTATAATTTTTGAGTATAATTAATATGCCATATTGTTTCAATAAGTGCAATGTTATCTTAATCTCCACTTTCTTTATGTTCCGATATTTCAATCTGTGCCTCAGAGATTTTATTTATACGCTTTTGTAACTCTTTCTTTACATAGATTCACTTCCTCTTTACACTTGATTTACGCTACATAATTAGTGAAGCTTCCCAACCATAATTTAAATATTTTTAAAAATATTATTTTAAACTTTTTAAAATGTAAAATAATTATTACATAAACATTAAATAAATGTTACATAAATATTATTTTAAATAATTTATTAAAACATTAATTAGTAATAAATAAACATTAATTAAATATTATTTAAATATTTGTCTTAAATTATTATAATTATTGTAAATTTATTATTATAATTATTGTAATTAAATATTAAATCAATATCAGATAAATAAATATAAAATATTATTAAAAAATTTTTTTAAAGATAAAGTAAATATATAACATAAACATTAAATAAATGTTATATAAATATTATTTTAAACAATTCATTAAATTGTTAAATTAATATTAAATAAATATAAATTAAACATTATATAAATATTTGTCCTAAATTGTTATTTCAAATAATTAATAAAATTACAAAAATAATTGTAACATAAATATTATATTAATATTAAAAAAATATTTTTAAGTATTAAACTTTTAAGTATTAAAAGTATTACTTTAAATATTATTTTAAAGATGAAATTAATATTACGTAAACATTAAATAAATAATTTTACGTAAATATTATTTTAAACAATTTATTAAAATGTAAAGTCAATATATTAAATAAATATTAATTAAATATTATATAAATATTTGTCCTAAATCACATTATTTATATAATTAATGATTGAAATATAAATATTAAATTAATATTAAATAAATATTTTTTTAAGTTTTATTTTAGGTATTTTTTTAAATATAAAATATTAAATAAACATTAAATAAATATTGCGTAAATAATTTTTTTAAACTATTATTTTTAATAAAAAATTAATTATTTTTAAATATTAAATAAACGTTAAATAAACATTTCATAAATATTTTTTCTAAATCGTTGTTTAAAATAAATAATCCTTTTATTAAAAAGGGCATGACATCGATACTCGAATCTATCGAAGTGTATTGTCGCTTTCCGCGATGCCGATTGGTTCTCTCGTTGCGCTTACTTCGTGCAAGAGTAAACATTGCGATTAAATTTTGACAGCTGTCAAATTTGTATAAATGGTTATCTATACCGGAAGAGACGGGGAGAGACGGGGAGAGACCGGGAGAGACGGGGAGAGCCGAGGAGAGACGGGGAGAGACGGGGAGAGATCGGGAGAGATCGGGAGAGACGGAGAGAGACCGGGAGAGACCGGGAGAGACGGGAGAGGACGGGAGAGACCGGGAGAGACGGGGAGAGAGAAAGAGAGAGAGAGAGAGAGAGAGAGAGAGAGAGAGAGAGGGGGGGGGGGAGAAGTGCGTGTATCCATACGTGTGTATACTGTGGAGTATTTTACTCAAACAAAAGATTTTCGAAAGTTAGTTTTCTGTATTGATTTTTGCAAAAGATGTTGATCTCATTTTATATGGAAAGGTACACATATAATGTCAAAGTATTATAATGTCAAATAATTTATTAACAATTGTAATTTTGTTTTTCAAACTATGTCGTCAATTTTTAATGCTAATTAAAGAAAAAAAAAATCAAGAAGAAGAAGAATCAGAGCTGACAACATTTCGTTACATTTTAGTCAATATTATATTACTTTAAAGAAGATTTATGTATGTTGTGTATATTGTATTTCTTTTTTTCTTTTTTTATGTGTATAATATTAAAAAAAAAATTAGATAATAAATTAATGTATATAAGTATGCTTTCTCTTTCTCTTTCTCTCTCTCTCTCTCTATTTTTTTTCCTTTCTTTTTGTATATAATTATTTATTTATATAATTATTATTGCAATTGTTATTTTTAAAAAGTAAAAAACTAAATAGTGCGCGCGTAGCGCGCGCCTGTTGTTCTAGTTTATATAAAATAAATAATAATCTAGTTTATATTATATAAAATAAATATTAAATAAATATTATTTGTACAATAAACATTAATAATGTAAAAATAATTAAAAATAAATATTTGAAAAACATTTAAAAAATATTGTTTGCTGATTGGGTATATATCAAATTTACGACAAATAATATATATGTATATATATATGTATATATATATAGAATAGAAGTTTATTCTGGTTTCCCTTTCGGGGTTACCAGGGTGTTTTAAAGGGTTCACCAAACCCTTTACACTTCTTATCCTTATATTCATACTCCTCTACATATCAACCGTATATAATAATATAAAATATATAAAATATATAATATACAATACAATACAGGAAACGAAATATACAATAACAAGACAATCACAATTGTAAACGAAGCGGAAGTCCACCTGTCCACTAACTTCTTCCCTATCATTATCTCATTTAAATACATTACATATCTAATCCCTTCCTACCGACCTGGCCATTGTGCAGCCTTACAGACTTATATCCCTCCTCCCCTCTACGGCCCTTCTGCACCTTTTTTTCCCTCTCCCCCTTCCTTATCCTCCTCTTTTTCCCTCTCCTCCATTTCCCCCATCCCCTTCCGCTTCCTCCTCCAAACGCCCTCACTGCCGCTTCCCAGTTAATTCCTCTCTGCTCCCCTCTCATTCCTGACTGTCCTCTCCCGAACTCCAATTCTTCTGGCTCCTACCGTCATCCTCTGCCTCCTCTTCTACCTTCTGTCTCTCCTCTCTCCAGTTTCCGTTCCTTATTATCACCTCCTTTTAACTCCTTCTACCTATAACCAAAAACAACTCTTATTTTCCTTCTTGCAATCCGCCTATCCTCCTCTTCCCCCTCCTCCTCCCTGTCACTTCCTCCCTCCTCCTTGCCGTCTCTTCCTGTCTTCCTCCTCCCTTCTAATTCAGCATTTCCTCTCTCTCATCCTTTGCCTCTTCTACCCTCTCCGCTCTCTCCTCCATCCTCTTCTTCTCCTCCTTGTCTCTCCCCACTACCAATCTCCATCGTCCCTCCACTCCGCTCCCTCTCTTCCCCGACCTTCTTTGCTCCTTGTTCCCTTTCCGCCTCTTCTCCCGCTCGTCGCCATCCGACCGTCTTTTTCTTCCCCTTTGCTTCCTCTTCATTCTCCCTGGCCGCTTCTCCCTACCTTACTTCCCCTCTATTCTTCCTCGTCTGGATCTCAGTCCTCTTCTTCCGTCTCCCACCTCTCCAGCCTCGCTTCCAGACTTCTAAATCTTTCCCTAATCTCTTTCAACCCTTTTGACATTTTCACTCTGTTTTCTTAATTCTCTTCCAATCTCCTCTATCCTCCTCTCTACCGCACTTTCTTCCCTTACTCTGTCCTCTTCCGTCTCCTTCATTATCCCGTTCTCTTCTCCTCCTCATTATTAAATTTCATCTCTGCCTTTATTTTCACCTCATCTGCTTTCTCTCACTCTGCTATTACTGTCTTTGCGTCGGCTATCTTCTCCTTTCGACGGACCACGTGCTGTGCGAATCTGCGTTCCCAAAGCACGCTACCGTCTGCCGCCTCACTCCTGCCAACCCATTTTCCACCATCTTCTTCATCCGCGCCATCTCTCATCTCTTCGTCATCTTCCTTGTTTCTGTCTTTATCTTCTGCCAACCGATTTTTTCTTTCTTCTCAGCGCCCTCTCACTGTCCTCTTCTTCTCCACGGCTGCTTCACTCCACATTCGTCTCTCATCTCCAAAACTTCACCACAATATCTTTTCATATCTTTCCTTTACCGCCGTCTTCCTGCTTCCCTCCAATCGCCCGATCACCACTCGTCCTCTTCTACCCAAATTTTCACACTTTCCTACTCTCCTTCTCACCTCCATTATCACTTCACTACTCCTTACTTCGGAGCTTCCAAATTCACGCCCGTTCTCATCGACGCCATTCTTCTATCCCCCCCCCTCTCTCTCTCTCTCTATATATATATATATATATATATATAGTATTTATATACTATTTAGATAATAATACAATAGTATTTATGACAAATAACAGAGATATATATTTAAAAAATTTGTTTGGTATGTCAAAAAAATTAAAAAGATACTTATATTTGTTATATCTTTCCATAATGTTATGGTTCTTTATAAAAATTTTTATATTGACTAAATTATATGAATTCATAATAAATTTGTATGTGATATTGTTTTTGAATTAATTTCAAACCAATGTGAATTCTTAACGAATTTGAATATTGAATTCCTTTTTAACTCATTTTGACTAAATTATGTGAACTCATAATGAATTTATATATGGTACTCTTTTTGAACTCATTTCGAATAGATTACATAAATTCTTAAAGAATTAAAAGAAGTGAATTTTTTTTAACTTAAAAGGATCATCTGTGCTATCTGGATAGACACCACATACGTGCGCTTCGCGCGCGCTAAATAACTTTTTATTTTTTATTTTTTAAAAATAAATTGCAACGATAATTGTATAGATAATTATCTATACAAATTTAATAGGTGTCAAAATGCAATTGCAATGATAGTTACTCTCGCAACACGAAATAAACGCAGCGAGAGAACCAATCAGCATCGCGGAAATGTGACAACAATACGGGACGATCAAACGCACACTTCTCGCATTTGCACGGCTTTTTTTATTATAGATAGATTTAGTAAAATTGAGTAAAGTTCATACTGTCATACAAATATGACTTTAATGATTTTAAAAATAAATTTTAATAAAAAAATAATTTCTTATCACGTCAATTATTTTTTCAGATTACATGCAAAAAAATATATAGATAAAACATTAATTTAGGCTGATTAATGATCTAAATGGTAATAAACAAAAAAAAAAGATAATTACCTTTGAATCTAACTACGCCACGCTCGCACCGTTCGACGCGTATCGTCTCGTAGACGGCCTTGTTGCACTCAAGCTTGGAACTAACCGCGCTCTTAGGTCCGACGAAGCCTTGTTCGCACCGCAACACCAACACGGGCCGATTCATCAGATAGAAATAATACTTGGCGGCATCGGAATCGTTGCCGTTCAATAATTCGGCGTTCGCGTAAAGATGGCCAGAACGCTTCGTGGCCAGGAACTTGCCGTTGTTGGCGCGTAATGCGACTGTGCCATCGTCCGATTGCCAGATCAAGTCGAAGAGTGCGTTCGACGAACGCTTGTGATCTGACGCTTGTATGCCGCCACCAGCCTCCAGACTCCAGTAACGGTCTTGCATCGTTCGCACGTACCACCGTTTTGTCACCCGATCAAACTCCAATTGGAATGTCTCGTGACCTGAGATCTCGTCCTGGTTAGCCGTTACATCGACACCTAATAGGGATTGATCACAATTACATTTCAGTTTCGTCTCATGGTAAAAAATCATCAAGATATATCTAATAATATCAACTACCCTGATAACCATTTCTGCTGTGACAAATGTTAGCAACAGATTCTGTTGTCAAAAAGGCGACAAATGAGAAACATATCTTATCATTGCAAACACTGTTAGCAGATATTCAGCAAATATTTAGCAACGTCTGTCATAAGAATACATGACAAAATAATAGTGAACTGCGAGCAGATTAATTGAAAGTATTGATGACAGATTGACGACAAACACCAAAGTGCAAACAATATCAGCAAATTGTCTGTAGAAATGCAATAACATTTGTGCGTCAATGTACGCGACAGATTGATACCAGAAACGCAGCAGATCTGTCCAAATGTCAAATTGGCAATAAAAAGCGCGGCACCGTGATAGGCGGCTTACTCTCTCGGAAGTAAAATGCAACCAACTCTCTACATAAAGACCACTCGCAGCGCGACTAAGGTAAGCAAAATTTAACCTTCCTTTGCTGCGCCTGTGGAGGTGTCCGATGTGGCGGAGGACCACCACATTATACTTTTATGACAAAACTGCTAGTATCTTTATTTCTTTAGACTACAAGAAATTTAATGAAGTTAGTTGCACCTAGAATAAATAATGTACCTGCGATATAAAGAAAGAAAATAGATAGGTCAATTGAGGCCCCCCCTATAGGAAATATTAGATGCTAAGGAGAGTGTGGGGTAAATTATTCAATCTGTTCCTATCCCTGAATTAATAAATCTTCCCAGGAGATTGCTTACATCTATTCTCAAATAAAATAACTGTGAAAATGAAAAGATTCGACAAATATGTCGCCAATCTGTCGTCATTTATGAATACAGATCTGCTGCATATTTGGCGCAAATCAGCTGTGAGTTTACGTTGCAACACCTGTTCTCAATTTGCTGCGTTTTGTTATTGTATTGCTACTGACAGATCTGCTCTAGTGTTGCACCCAATTTGATATCAGGATTTGATGACAATTTTTGCTTGCAATTGGAACGCACTCGAGAACACAGTAGGCCATGGTTTTGGCAGCCTGATTCCGCAAGAAATTTTTAGCAGTCTGCTGACAATTTGGCAGCAAATGGTTAGCTGGGTATAACGTATAACATATAATTTACTTGCTTACAAACTTGCCGTAATATTATATGGTAATATAACAATAATATTACATTAATAGAGGAGAAGGTGGCCGGTTCGGATAATATACCTATATTATCTCCGTTATTAACTGACGAATTCTAAAAACACAGGCACACAAAAAAAAGTGGTTGGTTCGGCGGACTAGACTAGTCAATCCTTATGTATTTCGACCCGCTGAATCCGAATTGCAAAGTTAGCTCGTATTTCCTAACCTCAAAAACAATTTTTTTAAAATGTTGATCCGGCGAACCAGACTAGTCAATCGTTATGTATTTCGACCCGCTGAATCCGAAACCAAAATCAGAATTGCAATGTTAGCTCGTATTTCCTAACCCAAAAAAAAAAAAATTTTTTTTTAAATGTTGGTCCGGCGAACCAGACTAGTCAATACTTATGTATTTTGACCCGCTGAATCCGAATCCAATATTAGAATTGTAAAGTTAGCTCGCATTTCCTAACCTCAAACAAAATTTTTTTTTAATGTTGGTCCGGCGAACGAGACTAGTTAATCCTTATGTATTTCGACCCGCTGAATTTGAAACCAAGGTCAGAATTGCAAAGTTAGCTCGCATTTCCTAACTTCAAAAAAAAATTTTTTTTTAATGTTGGTCCGGCGCACCAGACTAGTCTATCCTTATGTATTTTGATCCGCTGAATCCAAATCCAAGGTCAGAATTGCTAAATCGGCTTATTTTTTCTTAAAAAAAATTTGTTTTTATAATGTTGGTTCGGCGGACCAGAATAGTCTATCTTTATGTATTTTGACCCGCTGAATCTAAATTCAATGTCAGAATTACTACATTGGCTCATTTTTTAATAACCTCAAAAAAAATTTTTTTTTAATCTTGATCCGGCGAACCAGACTAGTCTATTCCCAGATAGCACAGGACGTCCTCAGGATCATCCTGAATATTTTTCGGGATCTTGTTAGGATATAATAATTGTATTATTGTAAATATTTTATATTAATATTTTATATATAAATTTGATTTCTAAAGTAAGTTTAGAATGTTAGATTCTGTAATAGTATTAATATAAATTAAAATTTTACTCATGTCTTGAGGACATGTCCTTGGGATGTCCTGAGAATATATGTATTCTAGCTGAAAACGTTATTCTTAAAATATTGTATAAAGAGTTTCATTAGCTACAAAATGTCTGAAGATAAACTTAAATATAATGACTGTATAAATACCAGACATTTTAGATAGCACAGAATGTTCTAAGAATATGATATCCTGTCTATGATATGAAGTCCTCAGGACATCCTAAGGTAATCCTCAGGACATTCTAAAACAATCCTCAGGACATCCTAAGACAGTTCTTAGGACGTCCTAAGAGAGTCCTCAGGACATCCTACGAAAGTCCTCAGGACATCCTAAATTAGTATTCAGAGACATCCTGGACGTATAGTAATTTTTGAAAAAGACGGGTAATTAATATAGCAAGTGAGAAATCTTTAAAAATCGTACGTTCTAGAATGTATTGCAAAATTAAATGTGTAAAAACGTTGACTTCAAAGTCAGATTGAATGTTTACACTTATTGAAACAATATGGCATATTAACAATACTAAAAAATTATAAAAGATGACATTAAATAATTTATTTATTTTATTTTATACGAACGGCGCAAAAGCAGTTTTTTTAAATAAGTTATTCCACATGTTATTTCGCGCGCATATGTAAAAATAATTTTAAAAAACTGCAAAACTTTATATTTATTTATAAAAATATAAGTTAACTATATATGTTTCATTTTTCTGACAACATCTATTGTAATGATCTACACTCAGTCGAAAAAAAAGCGGTACACCTAAAATTTGTCAAAAAATCACTAAACTTCCAACAACGATAACTACGCGAGTAATAAAGATAAAAAGGTTTCTAAAAAAAGAAATTAAAGCTTCAAATGTCTACTTTAAAAATCGATTCATTAAAATTTTGCGTAATAATTTTTTTCAAAATGGCGTACGACAAAGCGAGAGCATGCAAAATTGGAAAATATTGGTCCGAGTTTGCGACAATCCATAGCATGAGGCAAGTATCGCAACTTAATTGAATAAAAAGCATGCTATAGAACAGTTTCTTTCACCTTTGTGGTTTCTTAGAAAATTTTCCCCGGGTAATATGGTTGAGTGAGTCCCAGATGTGCACAGTAATAAACGGACACAGCAAGCTGAGTGAAACGGACACAGTAACAAACGGACACAGACCAAACGGACACAGTAACAAACGGACACAGTGCGAAACGGACACAGTAACAAACGGACACAGACCAAATGCGCACAGAGCGAAACGGACACAGTGCGAAACGAACACAGACCAAATGCGCACACTGCACATGCGCACGGACCAAATGCATACCCGGAAAGTCGCAAACCCATGTGATGCAGTGAATGCTTTGCACGCACGCGCGCGCGCGCGCGCGCACACACACACACAGACACACACACACACACACGGGGGGGGTGCAAGGGGGGCCTTCGGCCCCTTCCAAGTCGCTAACCTATGTGGACTTTACTCTGCTTGCAATGTACATGGATTGCATTTGGTCCGTGCGCACGTGCAGTGTGCGCATGTGCTGTGTGCGCATGTACTGTGTGGGCATTTGGTCCGTGTGCATTTGGTCTGTGCGCATTTGATCTGTGTCCGTTTCGCTCTGTGCGCATTTGGTCTGTGTCCGTTTGTTTCTGTGTCCGTTTCGTACTGTGTCCGTTTCGCTCTGTGCGCATTTGGTCTGTGTCCGTTTGTTACTGTGTCCGTTTGTTACTGTGTCCGTTTATTACTGTGTCCGTTTGGTCTGTGTCCGTTTGTTACTGTTTCGGTTTCACTCAGCCTGTTGTGTCCGTTTATTACTGTGCGCATCTGGGACGCTCCCATATGGTTACGCAAGCCTGCACGTTCCGGATTATACATTTGTGATCCAAACTGCTTTTACAAGGTATTTTTTGAGGTTATGAAAAAATGAGCCAATGCAGCAATTCTGACATTGAACTTGGATTCAACGAGTGAAAATACATAAAGGTAAATTATTCTGTTCCGCCGGACCAACATTATGAAAAAGTTTTTTTTGAGGTTAGAAAAAAATGAGCCAACCCTGTTCAAAAAGTACGATAGAAACTGATAGAAACATATAGAAATTTGATAGAAATTTAATATGATTTTATCTGAATCTATCGTTTCTATCGGACACTAGATTTCCTGTCAGATAGGAAAGTTATAAAATTCTATTGTTTCTTATCGTATCTGAAATAAACGATTAAAACTTTATCTAAATACGACTACTTTTCTATATGATCCTATCTACTTGTCGTACTGAATATGAAAATTACGATTCAAGGTCTATAAGAATCTATATGAATTAATCTGAAATTGTTCCTATACGTTTCTATCAGATGTATTCCAATTTCGGCGGACATAAAGTTCTATCGTTTCTTATCATATCTGAAATAAACGATTAAAACTTTATCTAAATACGACTACTTTTCTATATGATCCTATCTACTTGTCGTACTGAATATGAAAATTACGATTCAAGGTCTATAAGAATCTATATGAATTAATCTGAAATTGTTCCTATACGTTTCTATCAGATGTATTCCAATTTCGGCGGACATAAAGTTCTATCGTTTCTTATCGTATCTGAAATAAACGATTAAAACTTTATCTGAATACGACTACTTTTATATATGATCCTATCTACTTATCGTTTTGAATATGAAATTTAAGATTCAAGGTCTATAAGACTCTATATGAATTAATCTGAAATTGTTCCTATACGTTTCTATCAGATGTATTCCAATTTCGGCGGACATAAAGTTCTATCGTTTCTTATCATATCTGAAATAAACGATTAAAACTTTATCTGAATACGACTACTTTTATATATGATCCTATCTACTTATCGTTTTGAATATGAAATTTAAGATTCAAGGTCTATAAGACTCTATATGAATTAATCTGAAATTGTTCCTATACGTTTCTATCAGATGTATTCCAATTTCGGCGGACATAAAGTTCTATCGTTTCTTATCGTATCTGAAATAAACGATTAAAACTTTATCTAAATACGACTACTTTTCTATATGATCCTATCTACTTGTCGTACTGAATATGAAAATTACGATTCAAGGTCTATAAGAATCTATATGAATTAATCTGAAATTGTTCCTATACGTTTCTATCAGATGTATTCCAATTTCGGCGGACATAAAGTTCTATCGTTTCTTATCGTATCTGAAATAAACGATTAAAACTTTATCTGAATACGACTACTTTTATATATGATCCTATCTACTTATCGTTTTGAATATGAAATTTAAGATTCAAGGTCTATAAGACTCTATATGAATTAATCTGAAATTGTTCCTATACGTTTCTATCAGATGTATTCCAATTTCGGCGGACATAAAGTTCTATCGTTTCTTATCATATCTGAAATAAACGATTAAAACTTTATCTGAATACGACTACTTTTATATATGATCCTATCTACTTATCGTTTTGAATATGAAATTTAAGATTCAAGGTCTATAAGACTCTATATGAATTAATCTGAAATTGTTCCTATACGTTTCTATCAGATGTATTCCAATTTCGGCGGACATAAAGTTCTATCGTTTCTTATCATATCTGAAATAAACGATTAAAACTTTATCTGAATACGACTACTTTTATATATGATCCTATCTACTTATCGTTCTGAATATGAAATTTACGATTCAAGGTCTATAAGACTCTATATGAATTAATCTGAAATTGTTCCTATACGTTTCTATCAGATGTATTCCAATTTTGGCGGACATAAAGTTCTATCGTTTCTTATCGTATCTGAAATAAACGATTAAAACTTTATCTGAATACGACTACTTTTATATATGATCCTATCTACTTATCGTTCTGAATATGAAATTTACGATTCAAGGTCTATAAGACTCTATATGAATTAATCTGAAATTGTTCTTATATGTTTCTATCAAATATATTACCATTTCGGCGGACATAAAGTTCTATCGTTTCTTATCGTATCTGAAATAAACGATTAAAACTTTATCTGAATACGACTACTTTTATATATGATCCTATCTACTTATCGTTTTGAATATGAAATTTACGATTCAAGGTCTATAAGACTCTATATGAATTAATCTGAAATTGTTCTTATATGTTTCTATCAAATATATTATCATTTCGGCGGACATAAAGTTCTATCGTATTTTACCGTATCTAAATTAAACGATTAAATCTTCATCTGAATATGAGTATTTTCCTATACAATTTATATGGCTATCTTAGTGAATATAAAAATTATGACGTAAAGTCTATATAAATTAATCTGAAATTGTCCCTATACGTTTTTATTAAAAATATGTTATATACTATAATAGTTTTCTATCATTGTCTATATAATTGGAGATATTTTAAACAGGGAAAAATTATTTCGCAATTTTGCCGAACATAACATTTTATCATTCTTTATCGTGTCTAAATCAAACGATTAAAACTTTATCTGAATATAGAATTATCTGAATAATTTATATAGACTTTAAGTCATAATTTTTTTAATCAATAAGATAACCAGATAAGATAATATAGGAAAGTATCCATATTCAGATAAAGTTTTAATCGTTTAATTCGGATACCATAAAGAACAACAGAATGTTCTGTCCGGCAGAATTATAAAATAACACAGACACACAAAAAAAAAGGTTGGTCCGGCGGACTAGACAAGTCAATTCTTATGTTCTTTGACCCGCTGAATACGAATCCAAAGTCAAAATTGCATAGTTAGCTCGCATTTCCTAACCTCAAATAAAAATTTTTTTTTTAATGCTGGCGGACCAGACTATATAATCAGTCAATCCTTATGTATTTTGACCCGCTGAATCCAAATCCAAGGTCAGAATAAAAGAGTTAAATATAATAGGAAAAGGGAGTGAATTTTCTACGCTATTCATTCACAGAAGCTCAGACATGTTATAAGTATTGAATTTTCCCCGGATAATGTGCTTACGCAAGCTTGCAAGCTTCCAAATTATACATTTAAGATCCAAGCTGCTTTTACAAGGTGTTTTTTTGAGGTTAGAAAAAAATAAGCCAATTCAGCAATTCTGACCTTAAATTTCGATTCAGCGGGTCAAAATACATAAGAATAGATTACTCTGGTTCGCCGGACCAACATTAAAAAAAATTTTTTTTTGAGGTTAGAAAAAATGAGCAAATTTAATAATTCTGACCTTGGATTTGGATTCAGCAGATCAAAATACATAAGGATAGACTACTTTGGTCCGCCGGACCAACATTAAAAAAAAGTTTTTTTGAGATTAGAAAAAATGAGCAAATTTAGTAATTCTGACCTTGGATTTGGATTCAGCGGGTCAAAATACATAAGGATTGACTGATTATATAGTCTGGTCCGCCAGACCAACATTAAAAAAAATTTTTTTGAGGTTAGAAAATTCGAGCTAACTTTGCAATTCTGACCTTGAATTCGGATTCAGCGAGTTAAAATACATAAGGATTGACTAGTTTGGTCCGGCGGATCACTTTTTTTGTGTGCCTGTGATAATTGTTCCTCCTTGAAATATCTCTTATTATAAAGACAACGATAGAAAACGATTATTGTTCCACAACATATATTTGATAGAAACATATAGGGACAATTTCAGATTTATTTGTATAAACTTTAAATCGTAATTTTTCTATTCAGTAAGATAATTAGGTAAGATCATATAGTAAAGTATCCATATTCAGATAAAGTTTTAATCGTTTATACGAATCGTTTATATTTGAGATACGATAAAGAACGATAGAATTTTATAAATTTTCTATCAAATTTCTATATGTTTCTATCATTTTCTATCCAACTTTTTAGTTAGTACGCGGCGCCGCTGATAGGCTGGTAGGCGATTACTCTCTCGTGAGTCAAATGCAGCCGACCCGCTATATAAAGACCACCCGCAATACGATTAAGACAAGCAATAATCAGTTTCTTTCGCTACGAGAGGACGATGTGCAAGACAACTGCCACATTACTTTTATAATTTACTCATTTTAATTGAGTAAACGATTCTGTACCAGAAAAGTAAAACGTTTACATTTTTTTAACTAGATTTACGATAGGTAATCTATACGAAAAATACGATACAGAAAGATAAAAAGTCTATCATAAGTTTCAGATAAGCAATCTAATATTTGCGAACCAAAAACCCGATAGAATACGATTAATTTATATAAAACATGACGATAGAAATTGATTAAAAACGATAGGTAATCTATATGAAAAATACGATACAGAAATATAGAAAGCCTATCGTGTATTTCAGATAACCAATCTAATATTTACGAACCAAAAACACGATAAAATACGATTAATTTATATAAAACATGACGATAGAAATTGCTTAAAACCGATAGGTAACTATATGAAAAATACGATACAGAAATATAGAAAGCCTATCGTATATTTCAGATAACCGATCTAATATTTACGAACCAAAAACACGATAGAACACGATTAATTTATATAAAAAATGACGATAGAAATTGATTAAAAACGATAGGTAACTATATGAAAAATACGATACAGAAATATAGAAAGCCTATCGTATATTTCAGATAACCGATCTAATATTTACGAACCAAAAACACGATAGAACACGATTAATTTATACAAAAAATGACGATAGAAATTGATTAAAAACGATAGGTAACTATATGAAAAATACGATACAGAAATATAGAAAGCCTATCGTATATTTCAGATAACCGATCTAATATTTACGAACCAAAAACACGATTCAATTAGATAGAACTTTTTCTTATCTGATTCTATCGGATTTTTTGAGCAGGGAATTCAGAAATTCTGACCTTGGATTTGAATTCAGCGGGTCAAAATACATAAGGATAGGCTAGTCTGGTCCGCCAGACCAACATTAAAAAAAATTTTTTTTTGAAGTTAGGAAATGCGAGCTAACTTTGCAATTTTGACCTTGGATTCGGATTCAGCGGGTCGAAATACATATGGATTGGACTAGTCTAATGCGCCGGACCACTTTTTTTGTGTGGCTGTGTAATCATTTATTGTATCATTTGTTTAGTAGTCTGGTGTTATACAGTGATGCTAACACAAAAAAGCGTAACAGTCAAGCGTAACAATCAAGTCAGTTTGTTATAAGATATTTTTACATTCAAAAAAGTTTTAAGCTACATTTTAACATTTAATTACACATATTACCTCATTCTTTTTCAAGTTAAATTACACAGTTACACAAAAAAAAGTTTGATGTCCGAGAAACTACACCTATCTACCCCACTGGTTTTCAATGCGCTGAATCCGAATTCGAAGTCCATTTCACTCCATTAAGTCCCAGTTTTTCATAACTTTAAAAAATGTGAAAATTGGGGTGAGCTTGACTTTGTATGGAGAAATCGTTCAATTCTCGGTTGGAATTTAATGGAAATGTTAACCGGTGTTATATATCGATGTGCTGAATCCAAATCTAATGCACAGTTAGCTTTGTGATGTCGGGATTCACTTTTAACGTAAAAAAAGTGAAAATTGGTTAAATTTGCACTGTAAAATAGAAATATGGCTGGTGTGTAAATCGGAATCAAATGCAACATGATAAGGAGGCGTATTTCGATTTGTTAAAAAATGTAATATGTTCCTAACCTCAAAAAAACTCAGAAATTTCCTGAATAATGTCTTTTCATCGTGATTTTGCTGTGTAAACTGGAAAGAAATTGGATACTTCTTGTGTCCATTACGTGACAAAGTCGCATTCGGACAGAAACTGCTTCTGAATCTTCTGCCATGATGGACAGTGCAGGCGATGACAATTGCCTTGAAAGAGGATGTGTAGAATCCCAGTGAACACAGTAATATAGTAGCAATGTAACAGCAATGTAACCGAATATAACAGGTTACGTTACTCTGAAATTACACGTAACTTACATGTAAGTTACAATTTCCGACTCAGCAATATAACATGTTATAATTACATGTTATCTAACCGTCACACAACAGTTACAAAAAAAATAAAATAAAATAAAAATTTCATTTTTTTTAAATTATTTTTATCAACAGCACATACTAAATTTAGGATAAATTTTTATTAATTCATTAAATTAAAATTATGTTATTTTTTATTTTATTCTTACTTGCCGCTGCTAGGTTTGAACCATTTGACTCATCGATATGGGTGCTTGTTATTGTCTACATATACCTATATGTTATAAACTGACGCAACTATATTATTTTTTATAAAAGCAATTAAATTTTGCAAAACATTAAAAATAAATAGCATTAATTTATTTACTTATTAATTTCATTGTTAAATTTATCTTTTTCCATAATCTTAATAATTTGATGGAAATTGCGATCTATTTAGCACTAATCTTTGAAGCGTTCAAATGATTAATTAAATGGTTAACTATATAGATCATAATTCTAAGAAAAATTGAATAGTATACATTTATTATTCTGTTTTTGTTCAGCACATGATGAATTTAGATTTTGTGCATTTTTTGTGCGCAGTAATTGTCTGATTTCTGAGTCAACTACGACGCATCGTTCCGTAATAACATTGATACGAACGTGTTATGTTACGATTATACAATTTTTGTTGAACAACTGTAACGCCAAAACGATGTATAACAGCTATATCACTTGCGTATAACAAATATTACGTAACAGGTTATTTCCATGTCATATAGCACCTACATATCACAAGAATAACAATGTTAAATTACATGTAACTTCCATGTTATATTGCCGCTATAAAATGTGTTCACTGGGATGATTCGCTTTGCGGTCCATTATGATAACGAAGTCAGCGAAAGCGCAATGCCACGCAAGGAAGGTTAGATTAGGTTTGGTTAGGTTGTGAGGATGAAGCCGAAGTGTGTCCGACGATGAGTTGACATAATCCTCATCAAAGTCGGAAAGCCCTGATACTTGGGCTTGGGGAGGTATCAGAGTTATCACCCTTAGGACGGTGGGCTCACCTGCGATCGGTACAGGATTCCTAACATGCTGGTTTTTAATTCTACTCTTGTATTTTTCGGTGCAACAAGGATAATTTCGGGATCGTGTCTGCCCAAGGAGTTGGAACTCGCGGAGGAAGTACTGCGAGGACCAAGTCCACAAGTAACGACACTTTCGTCTTTATATAAAAAGCGTAGTTTATTTTGTATAATGTACAGATTGGCTCTTAACGCGTGCGGTCATCGGTGACGCCGAATCGTGTTGAATGTGTGTGACGATAAGACTCGGCGAGAACTTGATAGCTCGCCTGACGCTTCGTCGCTATGTGGTATAAAGTATAATTGAGTCTTTACGTACTGAGGTCTGTGTTACCCGAAGTAGTAAGAACACACATGACACGCGTATTAACGTGAATAATTAATAACTGGTCCCGTTGCTCATCAATCGGCAGTTGTTTATATAGTTCACGGAAAGTGTCAGTTGAAGGGGCAATAGGCCCTCGATACGATAATGGCCGCGTACATCCAGCGCGCGGAAAATATTCGCAACAGACAGCCAAATTGCAATTTTAGCATTTCCAAAAGAAATGTGGCGTGATTGTTGCTAAGCTATGATCGGTGGAATTCCGAGTCTCGACCGGTGCGTTGACCGGTGTGATGGCCGGTCGACCTTGCGTGAGGTGTCACTTGATACTTCGCGCAATAATACGAGATGACACTTCCTCTGAGAGTGTTTAAGAAACTTTTTTATTAATATAATTATTTTAATATTCTAATATAATAATATACTATAGTTGGAGTGATCTGTCTCACTCACAACACTACCATGTGTGGATACTAAATATTCAAAAAAACAAAATCGTAATTTTCGTTTAAACCACTCAGTCGAAGCTACATTTTCTACACATGATTGTGGTGAAAAGGCCAACCAATTTTGCTACATTTGTGGCAAATTTGAAATTTCTAAAAACCGACGAGCAATCACAGAAAAAATTACAAACATTTACAAACATTGCTTCGGTTGCGAAGTCAGCTTGCTTTGCTGACTTCGTTACCATGATGGACCGCAAAGCGAATCATTCTACACATCCCTTTTCAAGGCAGTTGTCATTGCCTCCACTGCCCTTACGGAAAAAACACTAAAAGTAACACTTAAAAAATACTCAAGTTGAGTATAATTTGGGACAAAGGGTCAATTTAGAGTAAACACTCAACTTGAGTGTTCGCTCTTTAATTTACTTTTAATTAGAGTGTTATTACTCTCAACTTGAATGTTCGCCATCTAATTGAGTGTTAATTTCAATGTTAATCTTAAATTTAAGAATAACATTGAAATTAATACTCAATTAGATGGCAAACATCCAAGTTGAAAGTAATACTCAAATTAATACTCAAAGCCAGCTGAACACTCTATAGTTGAATGTTTATTTTAAATATTCGTTTTATGTCCATTTCTACCAATGCAGATTAATTTTAATCTCGGTTGAATTTGCTTTTCTTGCTTTTGTTTTTATTTAACATTTTCTAATCCAATGTTTGAGAGTGCACACTCAATATTAAGTGTATACCTTCAACCGATAAATGTTGAATGTACATCCCCAATGTTTCAGTGTTCACACTTTATGTTGGAAGTATACACTCATTTATTGAATGTCATATCCAAATGCTGAGAGTATACTTTTAAATATTCAGTATTTAAATCCAAACTTTTGGTATGAACACTCAATCATTGGGTGTACACACTCAATGTTTGAGTATAAACACTCAATCTTTAGAGTAAATACTCAAGATTTGAGCGTATATACCTAAATTTAGGAATAAACTCCCAAAATCAAGTATTAACACTCAATTTTGAGTGCAAACTCTCAAAATTAGAGTGTTTTTTCCGTAAAGGTGTCCATCATGGCAGCAGATTCAGAAGCAGTTTCTGTCCGAACGCGACTTTGTCATGTAATGGACACAAGAAGTATCCAATTTCTCTCCAGTTTACACAGCAAAATCACGATGAAAAGACATTATTCAGGAAATTTCTGAGTTTTTTGAGGTTAGGAACGTATTACACCTTTTAACGAATCGAAATACGTCCCCTTATCATGTTGCATTTGATTCCGATTTACACACCAGCCATATTTCTATTTTACAGTGCAAATTTAACCAATTTTTACTTTTTTTACGTGGTTAAAAGTGAATCCCGACATCACAAAGCTAACCGTGAGTTGGATTTGGATTTAGCACATCGATACCCAAATAGCACGGGATATTCCAAGGACGTCCATTTTAAGTCCAATTCACCCAGTGAACACATTTTATAGCGGCAATATAACATGGAAGTTACATGTAATTTAACATTGTTATTCTTGTGATATGTAGGTGCTATATGACAAGGAAATAACCTGTTACGTAATATTTGTTATACGCAAGTAATCTAGCTGTTATACATCGTTTTGGCGTTACAGTTATTCAACAAAAATTGTATAATCGTAACATAACACGTTCGTATCAATGTTATTACGGAACGATGCGTCGTAGTTGACTTAGAAATCAGACAACATTATAACATCCTGAATGACAGATCTATTTGATAATAAAAAAAATTATTATAAAGATGTTTTAAAAAATGACGGTTTGTCTACAATTACTGCGCACAAAAAATGCACAAAATCGAAATTCATCATGTGCTGAACAAAAACAGAATAGTAAATGTATACCATTCAATTTTTTCTTAGAATTACGATCTATATAGTTAACCATCTAATTAATCATTTGCACGCTTCAAAGATTAGTGCTAAATAGATCGCAATTTTCATCAAATTAATTATTAAGGTTATGGAAAAAGATAAATTTAACAATGAAATTAATAAGTAAATAAATTAATGCTATTTATTTTTAATATGTTTTGCAAAATTTAATTGCTTTTATAAAAAATAATATAGTTGCGTCAGTTTATAACATATAAGTATATGTAGACAATAACAAGTACCCATATCGATGAGTCAAATTTCCGTAGCAGGTAGAGTACAAGGTTCGTCATCCTAAGGTCCCGGGTTCAAACCTAGCAGCGGCAAGTACGAATAAAATAAAAAATTACATAATTTAAATTTAATTAATTAATAAAAATTTATCCTAAATTTAGTATGTACTGTTGATAAAAATAATTTTAAAAAATGAATTTTTTTAAATTTTTTTTTGTAACTGTTGTGTAACGGTTAGATAACATGTAATTATAACATGTTATATTGCTGAGTCGGAAATTGTAACTTACATGTAAGTTACGTGTAATTTCAGAGTAACGTAACCTGTTATATTCGGTTACATTGCTGTTACACTGCTGCTATATTACTGTGTTCACTGGGCAGGTTCGCATGTCCATGGACATAAAATGGACATTCATACGATATCTATTATTGGAATTAAAACGGATGTTCTATTCAGAACGTCCTATGCTCAATATCTGATTTATGTCCGCACTTGGATCTTACTTTTATATAATTTATCTTTATTATTTTTATTATGTAATCTAAAAGAAATATTGTAAATTATATATATGTATATATATATTATTTACAATATTTCTAATTAACATTAATTTATAATTAATAATAAATTATATTATTTTTAATTTTCAAAAGGTTTATTTTAATTGTTCTACTTTTAGGTATAATATAAAATATATGAAATAATATGTATTATTTTTTTATTTATTATTAACATTATTAATTATTGGTATTTTTTAAAATGTTTGTTATAATATATTATTGTTTCTTTTCCGTTTTTTATCGTTTCGTTTTTTATTTTCGTTTCTTTTTTTTCTTTTTCGTTTTTTTTTTGTTTCTTTTTCCGACCCAAAGAGGGATACAGCAATTGGTCTGAGTCTAGAGCACTAGAAAAGTAGGTATTCTCACGTCCGCCATTTTTCTTCAAACTAGCAAGTAACTAGCATAATGTTTTATATATATATATAATACATCGCAATAACCTTTACAGTCTCAAGATCATAAATATCGTGTCTTCATTTCATTGTCGCATAAAGTTTGGTGCTTCCAAAGATTATTGACGTATATATATACAAAACATACCTAAGTTTTCCTGCTAGTTAGAAGAAAAATGGCGGACGTAAGAATACTCACTTTTATACCCAGACAGCACCAGATATCGTGCGAATATTCTACTCTCATACGGAATGTACTGTGATCGTACCGAATATACGTAAAACATTCATATAACGTCTCAGTAGAAGGTCATTTTGGTATATCCTCAAGATAAACTTAGAATATAGCGACTGAACTTCGCAACTCCTACTGAATGTACTGAGATTATATCTAATATACTCAAAACGTCCGTAAAATATCCTGTGATATATCTCATGTATATCTATCACATATTTCCAAAATATCCGCGTAATATCGAAAGTGAATCATGTCAACACTATCTGTGATCTACACTTCTCGCAAAAATTAAAGGAACAAAAAAATTTTCTAAATTTTTTGCCAATTTTCAACAGGCTGTATTTTAGTGAAAAATGGTCGTACAGGAAATAAAAAAACATAGCTTTTGAAGCTTGAAGACTCTAGTTTTAGAATTTTTTGGTTAAAAATTTTTCTGAGCACCGGTAGCCATGCAATTCTTGGATAAAGCACGAAGAAAAAATTTGCAAAATTTTTTACATTTTTTTTTTGCTCTACGGGCATGAAAAAAATTTTTCGAGCTAAACCAATGCATAGGTCGCATAGCCTGTTCATTCAGCTTCAATTTGCTTTTTTCGGAAGTCAGATACGACTATTTGTCTTCGAGATATCGAATTTTGAATGCAAAAGGACCCTTTTTCACTCAACTGCCGATATCTCTGAAACTACTGGTCGCCTAGCGAGCTGACGAGCGATTTCGTTTTCTGCAGAAAATTTCCTACAAAAATCTGTCATGGTTGATTGAAAAAAAAATTTTGTTTTACCTGAAACGGTAACGTAAAAAAAGAGCAAAAAATGCCATTTTCCCCTTTTTTGGTAAATCGACTGTGTCTTCGACAATATTGGGGCAAAAGCTTAGGTTAAAAGAAAATTTTACAGTCTAATGTACCCCAAAGACCCCCCTAAATTTTTAGATCGATCGGTTCAGCGGTTTCCCCGGACCGATTGATTGAAATTTTGAAAAAATTAAGGGAACAAGACTTTGTTCCTTAAATTTGACCTAATCTTTTTAAAATTCAATAATTTCATTTTTTTTTACTTTTTACTCAATTTTGAGTTTTTTGAAGATTGAGTAACAAGCTGTGATTAGGAGTAGAGGCGGGAACACTCGATTTTTTCATGCCCGTAGAGCGAAAAAAAAAATGTAAAAAATTTTGAAAATTTTTTCTTCGTGCTTTATCCAAGAATTGCATGGCTACCGGTGCTCAGAAAAATTTTTAACCAAAAAATTCTAAAACTAGAGTCTTCAAGCTTTAAAAGCTATGTTTTTTTATTTCCTGTACGACCATTTTTCACTAAAATACAGCCTGTTGAAAATTGGCAAAAAATTTAGAAAATTTTTTTGTTCCTTTAATTTTTGCGAGAAGTGTATAACGTTACGCATTTTCGTCTGCCGGGTGACGCAGACACGTAAAGTGTAGGGTGTGAACGTGCGAACACGAACTCACGGACAACGTGGTTTTCTCAGGAATTACGCCCAGATAACTCTGGTATGCACATAAGATATAATATAGTAACGTAAACTATAATAATATATATATATATATATATATATATATATATATATATTATTTAGGTTATAACCTACAATTATCTGAGCATAATTTCCCAAAGCACCCCAGCGTATTCAACAGATATTACACTTCATTTCTCGCGATAGCTTCTTGATGTGCGAAATTATTAATTCCTCTTTTTTCTTCTTGCTAATTCTGTATGTTTAATTCCTTGTTTCTTATTCCTCTCATTATACATGAGCCCAAATAATGCGAACATACTGTAGACATATTGTGAATATACTGAAGATATACTTTAGACATACGTATAACATTCTTGAGATATATTCGGTATATTTTCACAAACTGCCAGCGAAATTCTATGGGATAAGGCAACGCGGACATAGTACATTATGAGTATATACTCGGCATATCACAGACGTATCTCCAATATTATACGAATATTGCAATATACTTTTGCAATATCCTACTATCGTTCTCATAATCTACATGTGCTGTCTGGGTAGTGCCTTACTGAGTCAAGCGCTGTCTCAGACCTAGTTTACACCGAGCACTTGGTACGCGTATCAAGTAATAAATAACTAGTGAATGTGTTTAATCATTGACTGATCAGCTTAAATTCACTACTTGATATGCGTACCAAGTGCTCGGTTTAAATTAGGGCTCTGTCTAACCAGTAGCATAATGGGCGCTAGACAGAGAAAGAAATTGACCCGGACCATGTCTCCTCTTTGTTTTTCTGACGGACACTTTTTAAGAGCTTTTTGCAGGAAATGCGCAGTCCATGCTTTATGTCGATGATTTTTACAAAATTTGGATTAATCCACTATTGCAGCAAGCTCTTTAATTGAAAAAGGCCTAAAAGAAATAATCAAACCCTAATAGGTCCAAAATTTGGTTTATTTCGAACTTTCTATGAATGTCCGAAATTGTGACAAACGTATATCCCATGGACGTCCATTAAAGGACTTTCTATGAACGTACAAAGTTGTGCCAAACGTATATCCTATTTGGATTTTTAATGGACGTCCGAATGTCCAGAAGCGAATATCCATTGGACATACAATGGATGTCCTTGTGCTATCTGGGTATATATCATCGGTTTTTAGCCAAAAATTGAACGATTTCTCCGTACAAAGTCAAGCTCACCCCGAATTTTTACATTTTTTGAGGTTATGAAAAACTGGGACCTAATGGAGTGAAATGGATCTCGGAGTCGGATTCAGCGCATCGAAAACAAGGGGGATAGTAGGTGTAGTTTCTCGGACATTGAATTTTTTTGGTGTGTGGCTGTGTTATCACCCTTATCACGCCTTATCACCCAAGTACAGTTATGTGAACCTGGACACCGACTTTAGAAAAATTGAAAATTAACAACACAACTCACTTATACTTCGTTTGCATCAATTTGTACCTTTTATTTTGTTTGTACCTCAAAGGAACAAATACAAAATAGTTAAAAAATAGCCAGATTCCCATTTTAAGATAATTTAATTTTATTTATGCCATTTGAACGAGAATCGTTTATATCCGTTTGTACCTCCATTAAAATTGTTTGCACCTCAATGGAACTGGAAGTACAAGCATTTCAAAATTCGCTTAAGAGGTAATTTTGACATTTTTTGAGATATCGAAAAACGGCCAAGACCACTCGACAGAGAATCGTTTGTACCTGTTTGTAACATCTTTTATTTTGTTTGTACCTCAAAGGATAAATAAATACAAAATGGTTAAAAAATAGCCAGAACCTTACTTTAAGGTAATTTAATTTTATTTAAGCCATTCAAAAGATAATTGATTGTACCCGTTTGTATCTCCGTTAAAATTGTTTGTAATTGTTTGTCCCTCAAAGGGAAGTACAGGCATTTCAAAATTCGCTCAAGAGGTAATTTGAAATTTTTGGAGATATCGAAAAACGGTCAAGGCTATTCGAAAGAGAATCGTTTGTACCTGTTTGTACTTACGTTGAAATCGTTTGTACTCAAAGAAACCGAAAATACAGGCTTTTCAAAAATTACGTTTTAAACAAATTTTGAAAAGCCTATACTTCTGGTCCCTTTGAGGCACAAATGATTTTAATAGACGTACAAACGGGTACAAACGATTCTCTTTCGAATGGCGTTTATCGCTTTTCGATATCTCAAAAAATGGCGAAAGTGCAATTTGGCCATATACTAAAAAGTTAAAAAATAGCGCAATTCCAAACCGGTTGAAGTGCAAACGAAATGAAAAGTGATACAAACGGATACAAACGATTCTCTTTCAAATGGCCTTGGCCATTTTTCGATATCTCAAAAAATGTCAAAATTACCTCCTTATACAGCACAATAGCTTTCAGAAAGGTTTCTGAAAAATATCTGATAGAAGATATCTTTCCGATATATTTCAGAAAGCTTTTTGAAAGATGTGTGCTGTGTGGGTCTTGAGCGAATTTTGAAAAGCCTGTACTTCCGGTCCCTTCAAAGTACAATCGATTTCAACGGAGGTACAAACGAGTACAAACGATTCTCTTTCGAATGACCGTTTTTTGATATCTCAAAAAAGTCAAAATTATCCCTTGAGCGAATTTTGAAAAGCCTGTACTTCCGGTTTCTTTGAGGTACAAACAATTTTAACAGAGGTACAAACGGGTACAAACGATTCTCTTTCGAATGGCCTTGGGCGTTTTTCGATATCTCAAAAAATGTCAAAATTACCTCTTGAGCAAATTTTGAAAAGCCTTACTTCCGGTTTTTTTGAGATACAAACAATTCTAACGGAGCTACAAACGGGTACAAACGATTCTCTTTCGAATGCATAAGCAGATTAAAAATCTTATAGTTGGGCGCTGATCATTTTTTTACCCCCTGGTATTTTTTAACCATTTGAGGCACAAACGATTTTAACGGAGGTACAAACAAGCAGCGGTCGCAGATTGCGGCCCCGGTAGCATATGGTCGCATGGGGAGGGGATGAAGACTAAGGGCAAGGACCAATCATATTAAAGAAAGTGAGTGCTCAGTATATGATTGATTCTTGCCCTTAGTCTTGTCAAACGTATACAAACGATTCTTTTTCGAATGGCATAAATAAAATTAAATTATCTTAAAATATGGTTCTGGCTATTTTTTAACCATTTTGTATTTGTTTATCCTTTGAGGTACAAACAAAGTGAAAAATGGTACAAACGAAGTATAAACGTGTTGTTCATTTTCAATTTTTGTAAAGTCGGGTTCCAGGTTCATATAGCTTGAAGACATGTGTGTTTGATGGATAGTTCAAGTGTATCCCTTATAGTGTTTTCTGCTTCCATTTTTGTATATTGCCATTATTTGTAGTTATTTTTCCATTTAGTTCGTATGCTTTATTAATTACTTAGTTTAAGTGAAGTGCGTTATCTATTACAGTAATGGTTACATATAAAGAAGTGTCTTGCTTTTCATGAAAATATTTTCTTTATTTACTTATTTGCTGGTGTAGTGTTTTATGTCTATGCAGCTCCTACTTTTTTTTTTGTAGCATGAATCTTTCAATTGTTAACTTAGTGTGGTGGATCTGGTAGCGAAATTAAACCTCATTAATGTATTTAATGTACCTAAGTATCTATGTCGGTCTACATAATTATTCTGAACAAATACATGGTGTTGTATATTAAGTATTATTGTATTTCTATTGAACTTTTTATTAAATACTGCTTTTAATCTAGCTTCAAATTTGTTTTTATTATTACCTACACTATACTATTGTTACAATAATAGTAAGTTAATTACACAGGCACACAAAAAAGTGGTCTGTTACAGAGGACCAAGTACCGTATTCCTAGGTATTTTGACACGTTGAATACGAATCCGGTGTTGGTTTAGCTCCATTACCCATCAGTTCTGAGTAAATCGCCGAAAATTGCCACGAACTGTAAAAATATGGGAAAAATATGTATTTATTTCGATACAGGTCCTCTGTTCTTCTCATTTGCAATTTATTGAATACGAGTCTATAGTAAATTATCAAGACCTGAAAAAAATGGAATGAAGATATCAAGGCGTATGGTGTGTAAATATGATAGCAGACTATTGCTGGATGTTAAAAAGAGAAACTAGAACCAGAGGTACGAAAAGGGCTAAGAATTCACTACACGTTTGAGGATAAAAGGATACATTACAAATGCAAAAAATGAACCTAATATTTCATTATTTCGACAAAAAAAAGTGAAATCAGGCTGACCTTTTTTCTTTGCTCAGAGGCCACGATCTCTATAAAACTTTTAATCTTCAGAACTTTGGCATTTTTCTCTCAAGCGGTGAGTGATGGAAATTAATTTACTATAGACTCGTATTCAGTCAATTGCACATGGAAAAAGGAGAGGATCTGTATCGAAGTAAATACATATTTTTTCCGTATTTTTCACAGTTTATGGCAATTTTCGGTAATTTACTTGGAACTGTTGGTTAATACCATAGACTACACCGAATTCGTGTTTAGCGAGTCAATATACATTCGAAAAATGTACCTACACCCTTATAAAACATTTCGACTCCTGCTGATATCAACAGGAGCGATGATTCCGCCACATTTCATCCATTTTTGGCTATTTATAGCGATTTATTCGGAACTGGTGGGTGATGGAGCTAAATCAACACCGGATTCGTATTCAGCGAGTCAAAATATCTAGGGACATGATACTCAGTCCTCTGTAACAGACCACTTTTTTGTGTGCTTGTGTTATTTAACCGATAAAAGTTTTAAACATAAAGATTGTTCATTCCGCAGCAAATTTTGGTGCTAAATACAATTATTCTATTAATTTAATATTTCTAGCTTTTATATATGAAATATTATTTATATATATACTGCGCGCCGAAAATTGTGAAATACAGTTAGAGATCGGTTGTTATCTAGCTATGGGAGCGTCCCAGATGCGCACAGTAATAAACGGACACAGCAGGCTGAGTGAAACAGACACAATAACAAACGGACACAGACCAAACGGACACAGACCAAATGGACACAGTAATAAACGGACACAGTAACAAACGGACACAGTAACAAACGGACACAGACCAAATGCGCACAGAGCGAAACGGACACAGTAACAAACGGACACAGACCAAATGCGCACAGAGCGAAACGGACACAGTGCGAAACGAACACAGACCAAATGCGCACGGACCAAATGCACACGGACCAAATGCGCACGGACCAAATGCACACGGACCAAATGCGCACACTGCACATGCGCACACTGCACGTGCGCACGGACCAAATGCAATCCATGTACATTGCAAGCAGAGTAAAGTCCACATAGGTTAGCGACTTGGACGGGGTGGGTGCGGGAGGGGGGCCGAAGGCTTGCACCCCCCCGTGTGTGTGTGTGTGCGTGCAAAGCATTCACTGCATCACATGAGTTTGCGACTTTCCGTGTATGCATTTGGTCCGTGCGCATGTGCAGTGTGCGCATTTGGTCTGTGTCCGTTTCGCTCTGTGCGCATTTGGTCTGTGTCCGTTTCGCACTGTGTCCGTTTTGCTCTGTGCGCATTTGGTCTGTGTCCGTTTGTTACTGTGTCCGTTTCGCACTGTGTCCGTTTCACTCAGCTTGCTGTGTCCGTTTATTACTGTGCGCATCTGGGACTCACTCCTAGCTATGATGATTAATACTAAATGTATGTCGAAGTATTTGTACGTCTCTTATCATTACTATTATTATTATTATATTGCAATGCAAAATATTTCAATAATTTTACAATATTCTATTGTATATAAATTTTAATATTACTGCAATATTATATGGTGCACAAGTAACAATAATATAACGTCAATGTTATAATTTTATATACAAATATAATATAAATATTGTTACGCGCACGCTCGCGGAAAAGAAGAAGACACACAACACTTATAAATTAAGCGACTTTATTCCAGCAACAATACATACGTCCGTCTCAACGTGAGACTCAGAGACAATTCGTTGTTTCTTCGCGTTGTCAAGCTAATGACAGTTGACAACGCTTTTCACGAAAACCAATATATTGATCGGAACAGCTGACTAATCAAACGGGCAGGGGCGTATCAAACACTGCTCCCCTTCTTCAAAAGTTGTCGTCCCGACAACTAGGTATCGAAGAAAACTTTTAGCTGCGGTGCTTCAGGAGCCACGATCTTGTTCTACCTCAGACTGTTGCCTGAGTTACCGAACCCATCGTTTCTGGTTCCAACATCCAGCTTCATGGTAAAATGTTCAAGCCCGTGATGTGCCAGGAGACACGACCTTGCTCTACCTCAGGTTGCTGTCTGAATTACCGAATCCGTCGTTCCAGGCTCCAACTCTAACTTTCTTCCGCAAAGATCCTCTTCGGGATCCTCTCCAGCCGCGATGCTCCAGGAACTACGACCTTGCTCTACCTCGAACTGCTGTCCGAGTTACCGAACCTGCCGTTTCAGGTTCCAACATCCAGCCTCGGAAAGGACTTCTTTCCCGTTTCCTTTTTGTAGAATAGTTAGTTCTCCAAAGCTTCAGAAGGTCGATCCCGCGAAGAGAAACTCCTCTTCGGCGGTGCTTCCTCTTCATTTCTTCGGACAAGAGGGGGGTAATTACCGTAGACCCGTCATCCCAAAGGATTCCTCAAGTCCCTGCCTCGGCATTTGCCCTACGTCCCATGAGAAAACCACGGCTCAAAAACCGTGGGCGAGGCAGTCTTCTTAATAATAAAATCACTCTCTCTCTCGCTCTCTCTCTTTGAAGAATTCCATTGCCGCTTTCCGTAGAAATACCGCCTTCCGAAAAATCTTTGAAATTCGAAACAAATGGACAGCCACAAACGAACACAAATTCGTAACAACAACGTCCTCAAGCTGTCGCACTCTAACTTTAAAGAAACAAACCGCTCTTTCCTATCGAATCGCCGCACCTCGAGACCAGATTTCTCCCCGCCGAATCGGCCCCGCGAAATCTGACAAAAATCAATTCGCTCCCCCCGCGCTTAACACTCGCGCATGGAAAATTTACCGCCTGACAAAGCGCCGTCCGCGGAAATATTATGGGAACAACTTAGCTGGTTTATATTCTTCTTCATGTCCTTCCGCGGGTACCGCCACCACGAGCTGAGAACGAGTCCTTCCGGTATCAAAGCAACCCCTGACGTCCCCTCTCCTCTCGCCACTTCTCCCTCAATTACTGCAACTCCCACAGCTCCGCACGAAGCGAATCGACCTCCATCGTCGCACTCGCCGGTATCTGAGACTGAATCTTCCTCGAGGAATGTGTGTGGTTGATATATCTTTCACTCTCGCACTAGGAGTCACTAAAAACTTGCGCGCGTTACGCAGGATCCGTCAAACAGACGAGCCCTCAAAATGTTACGCGTACGCCCGCGGAAAGAAGACACACAACACTTATAAATTAAGCGACTTTATTCCGGCGATAATATATACGTCCGTTTCAACGTGAGACCCAGAGACAATTCGTTGTTTCTTCGCTCTCCACGGAAATCAATATATCGATCGGTCAGAACAGCTGACCAATCAAACGGGCAGGGGCGTAACAATATAATATAACACATATGCTGTATGTAACAGTTACATTGGTGAGCGTGAAATTATATTAATATGTTATGTTATTTATAACGTTTACTGTATAATAGTAAGTCTAAAAATTACCTTGCTTCACGGAAACATATCGTTGATTCAACGCTGCGACGAAAGATGCTTGCGGTAGAGATTCCTCCAATGAGAAGAGTTCATCACGCGTGACAGTCGTCGATCTCGATTTCAGAACAGCCTTACTTCCGATCGGTGCCAAGTAAGCGCCGTGTACATCCCTACAAAAGTTTGAATTTACCAAAATTAATAAAATTTGTTGTCACATTACCGTGAGTATAGCAACAAGGTGAACACGTAGCTCATGAGATTTTTGGTGATTTAGTCGAAAAGATCACGAAGAATAAAGTCTAAAATGGTGCCGCTTGGAGAGGAAAGAGATAAGAAACAGGGAAAGTGAAGGCAAATAAATCTGTTGGGAAATTGAGCATAATAAGTGAGAAAAATGACCACCAGTAAAGGTTAAAGGGTAACACTAGTATGACCTCCTCAAAACCATTTTTATGAATTGGGAAGAAAATGAAATAAAATGTAAGAAATTAAAGTCATAGATTATATTTTCCATGTATCAAGATAAAAGTTTTTTTTGAATTGATTAAGAACAAAATGGCGACTGTACGGAGTGTCGAGTATCAAAATCTTTTTTACGGCTTGCAATATAATTGCCGCAAATGCACCTGCAGCAAAACATCAAAAAGATTCTTAAAGTAAATGATATTGGCTAGTGAAGTATCTCAGATTATTAAGAAATATTAATTTTTTTTAAATAGCGACATTTAAAAAAAATTTTCATTTTTTGCTAAAAAATTAGACAAAAATTTGAGTTACAGAAAAACTGCTTAATATATCCAAAAAAATTCAGGTACTTTACTAGATCATGGTATTCTAAAGTTACAGTGAAAATTTCAAGTCGATCGGATAAAAACTATTCGCCTTCTGCTGCAAGCCGATTTAAAAACATGGTTTCAAGAAAAACACGTTTAATGTTTTGAGTTACGATTTAACTATGACAATTCAAAATTACCTTTAATCTGCGATGCCTAACCCTTATAATTGTTTTTCTAGATTGTTTTTCTAGTACTTTTTATAAGGTTTAATGCCTTGATATTCAACATTTTTATCTAGAGAGCATAAAAGTGCGCGGAGCGCTTAGCGCTTATTTTACTTGTTTAGCGGCACTTGGGACGGGTCTTGAATTAATTGCATTTGAGGCACTTAAAACTTTTTCCCCCCACATAAGACTAATGTGGCATTATTCTTAGAATATTAAAGGCGTATGAAATTAACTAGCCCCGCTTATCAACTGCTAAAGATGAGCTAACAGGTAAAATAACGAGGCAGCCGATTGGGCTGTATCTACGGGCAATAGAAGAATGATACACTCGAACCGGAATTAAGAAAACACGAAGGATTAAAAAGCAGGAAACAAACAATAGTAGATCTTTTGAACAGGTATAGAGTTGATAGTTTGACAGAAGTGAATCAAAAAATGGGACACAGACGAGACAAGCAAAGCAGCAGCGGAGGGAGAATTTTTGGAGAAATTCAACAAATTAAGAAAGATAGGAAGGTCGCCAATTAAGACTCAAAAATCAATAGTCACTGAAGAGGATTTAAAAAATGGATAAGATAACTGAGATAGTCGTGAAATTTAGAAAAGAATGTATGTAATGGCAAAAAAATATGAGAAGAAATAAAAAAAAACTCAAAGAAAAGTGGGACAAAGAGAAGAGAGAACTGGAAAGATGACTTAAATTGTTGAAAGAAAATGAAGAGAGGAAAGAAAATTTAACCGAATGTGTGGAATGGCAAGAAAGAAAAGAGGAGGTAAGAAAAAGAAGAGAGAAAAGAAACTAGATCGTTATAAAAAGAGCCGACATCCCAAGAGCGAAGACAATAAAAGAGATAGTCACGAAATTGATGAATAGAAAACTGGAGATCGAAGTATTAAAGAACACACCTTGGAAAGATCAGAGCTGGCAACCAGAGACAGAAATTAAAAAATGCAAAAATCATTAAAACTAGGCTTTTGGAATGTAACAGGACTAATAAGTAAAAATAAATAATTTCGGGATTTTGTAGAAAAACTAGATGTAAGAGACATAGGTAGATGAAAAGCAAAATCCCTGCATTTACAGATAGAAACGGATAAAAATCTTGGTAAAAATTCCATTAGAAACGGATAAAAACCCTGGTAAAAATTTCGTTAGAAATGGATAAAACATGCATCCTATCCGTTTCTATCTGTAAATGCAGTAAAAGAAACGTATAATAAAACAGTTAGAAACGGATAGGATGCATGTTTTATTCGTTTTTAATGGAATTTCTACCGAGATTTCTACAAGTTTCACACAGATTTCTATGAGTTGACGTTGCGAATAGAGCCAAATGGATATAGCATCCGCAATTACGTATAGCTACAGTCTACACACGGTGCGTTTAAGATGTGAACAGAAACGAATAGAAATCTAATTACAAGTAAATTTCTATAGGTTGACTTACAACCAAATGCAAATGGATATATTATCCCTAATTACGGATAGATATTGTTAGCGTCTGATCCAGACAGGATGCAAACAGAAACAGACAGGATTTGTTTCCACAAAACTTATACGTGTTAATACGAATAGATCACCATTAGATACAGTTACATGCTGTTAAAATTTCTGTCTGCATTTGCATATTCAGTATTATTGCTTATAGAAGTGGATAGGAGTTGAGTATTTTCTTTAAGCTTGCAGATACAACGGATAGGATTACGTTAAAAGATTTCAGAAATGTTATCTTTTTTTAACAGTTTCTGATTGTTTCTAACGGAAATTTTTACCAGAGATTATTTCTGCCGTTACACACGCATACACGCAAGCGCGCGCGGGCGCATGCACGCACACGTATGTTTGTATTATGTAAAATACATGATACGTTTACTTTTATTTTGAAGCGCAGGTACATCGAAAATGACTTGTAAGATTGACGTGGCAATTACAACTTTTAATCGACATGCCTTTAGCTATCTTTTGCCAAAGTTTGAACCAATTCGTATGAAACCTATTTTACCCTACGAAAAGTGCAGGGTCCTTTCTATTCATAATAAATGATGTCATCGATCTTCAATTAAAACAGAACCCCTCAGAGTTTCTTTGATAATAATAAAAATTTGCCTAGAGTTGAGGGTCTTTAACAGTATCTCATCGGAGTGGATATAATTTGCCCACGTTCGAAATCGCCACGCGTAAATTTGACAACGTTCAAAATGGCCACGTAAAATATTGCACGGAGTTCAATTTGTCCACGTTCCCGTCATAACGACTTTCCGTCAACTTTAAACGTCAGATTTTAGTCACTTTCTATGCAGGGGATCTATTCTGTACTGCCTACCGACAACTATTGGTGTCGTTGCGTAGATATTTTATATGGCAAAAAGCCTGCACAACGACACCGATATAGTTGTCGGTAGCCGGTACAGAATAGAGCCCCAGATCGAAAACGCAGAAATTTTGGATGGAAGTATATTTTTAAGGTTATGAGTAGATGTTTAACTCGTCCTGTCAAATATGAGGAAAAGTTTTCGGGAATTATCGAAACTTTTTGATCAGAGAAATAGACGTACTTTGCTGCTTTATCATCGCGATTCTGAACCTCCTGTTTCAAACAAATTATTATGGTGGTGATATTCTTTTTCCTAAATCATCTGCGATTTACAATAACTCAATAAATATTATAATTTGGTAGACGTTTCGTTTTCCAATGGATTAGTAACGATGTCGATCCTCTTTTTCTTATCGGCCCAAACACGAAATCTTTTACGTCTAATGATCGAATGACGCAGATAGAGCAATAGCTGGATAGTACATTATTGAATGATTGATTGAAAGTGGTAAAATTGACTTAAAAAAGTCGACTTTTCGTTGACTTTTCGTCATTTTTAAAAGTCGACTGAAAGTTGACTTCTAAAAGTCGACTTTCTGCTGACTTTCCGTCAACTGTGCTCTTAAGGGAGTTTAATTTGCCCACGTTCGAAACGATCACGTCTGAAACGGCCATGTTCGAAATGGACACGTTCGTAATGGCCACGTTCGGAATGGGCACGTTCGGACCAACATAGAAATAAAACCTCCAGTAGACGTCTAATGGACGTCTGCCATGGAAGTTTAAACTTCCAGTGGACGTTCATTAGACCTCCATTAGAGGTCGTCAAAGAGGTCTATTAGACGTTGTGTGGATCATTAATAGAGGCTTCACGGAGCCTCGATGATTGACGGATGTTTCGTGGATCATTAATAGAGGTTTTATGGAGCCTCGATAGATGATTGACAAAATAAAAATTTAAAATAAAAATTTTATTTCTTTTAAATTATTTTTATCAACAATACATACTAAATTTAGGACAAATTTTTATTAATTAATTAAATTTAAATTATATTATTTTATTTTATTCTTACTTGCCTCTGGTAGGTTTTGAACCCGGGACCTTAGAATTACAAACCTTGTACTCTATCTGCTATGCCAATTTGACTCTTCGATATATGAGTACTTGTTATTGTCTACATATACCTATATGTTATAAACTGACGCCATTATATTATTTTTTATAAAAGCAATTAAATTTTGCAAAACATATTAAAAATAAATAGCATTAATTTATTTACTTATTAATTTCATTGTTAAATTTATCTTTTTCCATAACCTTAATAATTTGATGGAAATTGCGATCTATTTAGCATTAATACTTTGAAGCGTTCAAATGGTTAATTAGATGGTTTTAACTATATAGATCATATATTCTAAGAAAAATTGAATAATACATTTATTATTCTGTTTTTGTTCAGTACATGATAAATTTAGATTTTGTGCATTTTTTGTGCGCAGTAATTGTAGACAAACCGTTATTTTTGGAAACATTACCTTTATGATAATTTTTTAAAATATCAAATGGATCTCTCATTCAAGATGTTATAATGTTGTCTGATTTCTGAGTCAACTACAACGCGCATGGATGGCTCAAAAATCGGACAGCATTGTGATATCTTTTATGAGACATTAAGCTGGGGCTCGATTCTTGAATTCATTTGCAAGAGAAACGTATTCGCAAATTCTGTTCTTACAGAAAAGTTGAAAATTTATTTGCTATCGTATGGCTTTTAACCAACAAACTTGCAACTTTTCTGTTAGAGCGGGTATTTGCGCATACGTTTTCTTGCGAATGAATTCAAGAATCGAGCCCCTGATATCATTTAGCTGTGATATCATAAGGATAACATTTTCAAGAAACTTAAATGAAACTCTTTTATGAGATATCTCAAAGACCTCTCTTAGTAGACGTTTCTGATAAATGTTACCATTTGGATATTATTTCCACGATATCTAAATGTTTTTTTAAAAAAGTTCTCTTAAAGTTTTCATTCTGACAAGCGTGTTGTCTGGGTAACTTCTACTATGAAAATAAATGTTCCATACAGCTATGGAAGTTTAATCGATACCTAATAGACGTCTATCTAACTTCCATCATGGAAGTAAATGTTCCATAGAGCTATGGAAGTTTAATGGACCCTTAATAGACGTCTGTCTAACTTCCATCATGGAAATAATGTTCCATAGAGCTATGGAAGTTTAATGGATCCCTAATAGACGTCCATCTAACTTCCACCATGGAAGAAAACATCCAATGGAGCTATGGATGTTTAATAGATTCCTAATGGATGTCTATCTAACTTCCACCATGGAGGTAAACCTCCAATGGAGCCATGGACGTTTACTGGATCTTTAATGGGCGTCTATCTAACTTCCGCCATGGAGGTAAATCTTCAATGGAGCCATGGAAGTTTACTGGATCCCTAATGGACGTCTATCTAACTTCCGCCATGGACATAGACGTCCCATGGATCTATGGAAGTTTAATGGACGTCTATTGGACATCCACTGGATGCCAATTTCTATGTGGGGAATGGCCACGTTCGAAATGGCCACGTTTGAAATGGCGACGTTTAAAATTACAATGTTTGTAATGGCCATGTTCGGAATGGCCACGTTCAAATTGGCCACGTTTGAAACGGCTATGATTGGAATGATTTTTTTCTTGTTTGCGTGGAAAGTTGCAAACCCATGTGGTGTGGAGAATGCTTTCCGCGCGCGCGCGCGCGCACGCACGCACGCACGCACGCACGCACACACACACACACACACACACACACACACACACACACACACACACACACACACACACACACACACACACACACACACACACGAGAGGGGTGCAAGGGGGGCCTTCGGCCCCCCTCCCACATCTACCCCGTCTAAGTCGCTAACCCATGTGCATTGTATTGGGAATTATGTAAAACATACGTGGCCATTTCGAACATGGCCATTTCAAACGTGGCCGTTTCGAACGTGGCCGTTTCGAAGGTGGGCAAATTGAATCACGTGCAATATTTCCCGTGGCCATTCCGAACGTGGTCATATTTACGCGTAGCCATTTCGAACGTGGCCATTTCGGACGTGGCCATTTCGAACATGGCCGTTTCTAACGTGGCCATTTCGAACATGATCATATTTACGCGTGGCCATTTTGAACGTGGCCATTTCGGACGCTCCCATCTCATCGGTGTCAAGATTATCATAATAAAATCAAGACATTAGTTCGATTAAAATTTGATTTTAAGATTTATTGTTACTCAAACTTGTATCATCGTAACTTTATTGTGACAATTGTGTTATCTGGGTGTATTAATTGTAATAAGATAAATAGGTCAATATATCGAGTCATTACCAATTTTCCTAATACAATATAATTTATTAAATCAAAAAAATATAATTATAAACTCTATTAAAAACCACCGTGTTAAAAAATGTTAAACAAATTTTTAATTGTTTCAACTATACATAGTCCTCTTCAGTCGTGCCAATATTTACGAACTTAACCGTAAGTAAAATAACGCAAACGAAAATATAATTAACGAGTTAAAAAATGATGACGATTGAATAACCGTAAAAACAACGCATATCGTCTATAAAAGTGTGTCATACTAATTAAAACTAATAAATGATACAATCAAAAAATAATAAATTTTTTTTTTTAAATTAACAGTCAGAAAATATAGTCAAAAATCTTGTCGAGAAATCTAAAAGGTCAAAACCGATGTAAAACGTGTAACTTATGAACAACATAAACCGATATGCGTATTGTAAAAAACTATAAACTTACCTATATGTTGATTCCAGACAATATTAACACAAGCAAAAAAAGTCAACAGTTTCGACATAGCGTTAAAAGACGACTGTAACGTTCGATAGTCAGAGGCAGAATGAGCGAACTTATCGTCCGTTAATCATTTTTGACAAAATTCGTCAAACAAACAATAATATGAATTGTCGAGACACTCCGTGTCCTTCTGTAGATTGATGTAGTAACTTGCTCCTTAATATGGATCATTTCTGAAATTAACCTTTTTTGATATCTTGATTCAGATTTTAATATTTTAACGTTATCCCAATTAAACACGTGGTCATTTTTAGTGTTCTTTTACCTCTGAGTGTCTCGACGATTCTAATTTAAAATTATTTGCATGTTCCTTAATTCTGGTATTTAAATGTCTTTTTGTCTGTCCTACATATGACGCGTTACAATTTTTACAGCATATATTTTGTAGACAATATTATTCCTCATGATGTAAGGATATAAGGTGTAGCATTGCGCATAATGGCGGGCAAATAGGGGAACAGCCAATCAATTTGTTGCCCCAAATGTAGCATCGAATCATGTAAATTTTCAAATCACACGATTTTTAAAAATCAGATAACAATTTAAAACATTTTATTACGTGTTTGATCGTCATTAATTACGTGATTTGTTACGTAATTTCATTACGTAATTTTGTTACGTGATTTTTTTCAGTAGGGCATGGAAGGAGCCATGCTGCTTTTCGCATTTGGGGCTACTCTCTGATTGGTCGTTTCATTTTCGGTCACTGCGCATCTCGGGAATGCTACATCTTATATTCTTACATCATGATTATTCCTTAGATTTATGTCGGTTATATTCTTCTGCACCCTAATAAACATGTTTAATCTGTTGAGGCAACGAAAGCCAACTATGAACAAATCTTTATTAAAAAAAGATGTGGCGATTTTAGATATGTGCCTAATATAAGGTAATACAAAATATTTTTTTTTTTACGTGTTGACTTTCAATTGTACTCTGATTAGTTTGAGAGTCTGTGAGTTTTACTTAATTGTTGAAATGTTTCTTAAGTCTATTATTAATTTTATGAAAAATAAGATTCAATGGATAACCGTTGTTTAATAATATATTGATGCAAATTTCGAAGTTCTTTTGCTAAAAAGATGGATCTGACAACATAACTGTTTTATCTATTAAACTATGGATTGCTCCTATTTTGTGACAACGAGGATGATGCGAGAAAAACGACAAATATCTTTCCAAAACGTACCTTTATGGAACCAACCAATTACAATATCGTTGTTCTCCACTCTCAAAAAAGATCTAAAAGGTTAAACAACGTTCTTTTTCAAGTTCTAAGGTAAACTAAAGTCTCAAATGGAAGCTGTTAAACAAGTTGACAGTTTCGATGGTTTTTGTTAGTCGTATAGATAATAGAATATCATCTACATATCGATAGTAAATTGAAATTTTGAATTTTAATGCTTTTAACGCTTTGTCCTCGAGGTCCTGCAACATTAAATCAGCCATAAGTGACAGAGGTGAGCCCATTTGAGTTCCAAATGTTTGCTTATATATTTTATTCTTAAACGTGAAAAAGGTTGACAAAAGAATGAAATCAATGGCATGTATTAAAAACAATAATTCTTAACGGGTTTATTCAGAGAGAAACCTATTGGGCGGTTTATTCAAGTGACTCCAATTTATCTAGGGCTTATGCCCTTCTTAAAATCCACACCGAACACACCTTAAGGAATTATTGTTTTTTCAGTAAAGCCCCATATTCACTTGCAAATTACATACATAATGTGACAATTATCACTCGCTCGCAGAGTTTGAGGTGGTGATGAAGGAATTAACTGAGTGTCGAACTTAATTGCGTATATAAAGATAGGTTTATTACAGTGTAGAATACACGTGTGATTTCTTGTGAGGGAGAGGTATTGAGATGTATGTATATATAGATGGCCGATGGTAAGATAAAAATAAACAAAAAATACTACCACCTAGTTAACGAGTGTCTGAGAAGAAAGCAGTTGATAAAACAGGCAGCGTCTGCTGTGTTTTAGTAACACTCCCATTACATGAGTCAGTCGCGAATCCAACCAGTTCCACTAATCATCCCGATGCCTTCTCGCAGTCGGTTGAACACATCCTTGCTTAGGCCCTTAGTCAGTATATTTGCTAACTGCTCCTTCGATTTCAAATAGTCAATTGTAATAGTCCCTTTTTCTACTTTGTCGTGGATGAAGTGGAAACGAACGTCTATGTGTTTTGTGCTTTTGTGGTATTCAGGGTTCTGGACTTACTTAATTGCACCCTGGTTGTCGATCTTCAACTCGACAGAGTCGATACGATCTCCAATTAAATTCAGGAGCTTTTTCAACCAAATTGCCTTTTTGGCTTCTGTTGCTACAACGTACTCCGCTTCTGTCGTGCTCAATGCCACGATTCGTTGTCGCTGTGACATCCACGATACAGCAGCTCCTGCCTTGATGAATATGAATCCACTCGTTGACCTTCGAGTGTCCACGCAACCAGCATAATCTGATTCTGTATATCCTAGTAAGCTGTCGCTATCTGCCTTGTACAGTGGACCGAAGTTCATGGTTCCTTTAACATAACGTAAAATTCTTTTTACAGCCAGCCAATATTCCTTGCCAGGCTTGTGTAGGAAGCGGTTCACATTGGCCAGCGCATATGCTATGTTGGGCCGACTCACCACTGCTGCAAACATTAGTGAGTCTACCGCTTGTCAATACGGCACCGTCGACATTTCTTCTAGCTCTTGTTGCTTAGACTCATTTTACTGCTCAAACCTGAGCGGGCTTCAGTTGGCACCGAACTTTTCTTGCAGTCCATTGTGCCAAACTTCTCAATGATCTTCTTCAGATACTCACAGATAAAGATTTGCTTCGTCTCTCGCTTTCTGGAGATTTCCAGACCAATATAGTTATCTGCTTCTCCAACTTTCACCTTAAAGTCCTTTTTTAGATTCTCTAGGACGGTTTCAATTGCTCCTTTTGACTTGGCAACTAGAAGCCCATCGTCGACATACAACCCAAGCAGAACTTCATGTCTGTCGACTTTTCCTCGGTAAATGCACGGATCCGCCAAACTGGCCACAAAGTTATACTTGTCCAGGAACTCTTTGAATTTTTTATTCCACTATCGGGACTGTTTTAAGCCGTACAAAGATTTCAGCAGCCGGCAGTATTTGTCCTGACCGGCGTTATATCCTTCTGGCAATTCCATATAGAGTTCTTCGTCTAGTTCACCATATAGGAACGCTGTAGTTACGTCGAACTGTCCTAGTTCATAATTCTTGGAGGCTGCGACGGCAATACCCGAATCGATTCGTACCGGGCAACTGGCACAAAGGTCTCACGGTAGTCGATTACTTTTCGTTGTAGAAAGCCTTTAGGGACTAACCTGGTCTTATATTTGACTAGATCGCCGTCTTTATCACGCTTGACTCTGAACACCCACTTATCCTTGATCGCCTTCCGACCTGGTTGGAGCTTGCATACTTTCCAAGTATTATTCTCGTCCAGAGCGTCCAATTTTTTCTTCACGGCTGTCTGCCATTTCTTGGCAGCATTTACCGACATTGCTTCCTCATATGTTACCGGTTCATTTAGTTCATTGAGCAATGCCAAGTGCTCTTCGGTCTCCACAAGTTGAGCCTGATACCTCTCTGGCGGTTGCAATGCTGACCAGTCATGCAAATTTGGTCCTAATACAGTCTGCTGCGGTTGAATCAAGAGCGTTCGAAATAGCCACGTTCGAAATGGCCACGTTTTGACAACGTGGGCAAATTGAACTCCGTGTAATATTTCTCATAGACATTCCGAATGTGGCCATTCCGAACATGGCCGTTTCGAACGTGGCCATTCCGAACGTGGCCATTTCGGATGTGGTCGTTTCGAACGTGGACAAATTGAATTCCGTGCAATATTTTCCGTGGCCATTTCGAACGTGGCCATTCCGAACGTGACCATTTTGAACGTGGTCAAATTTACGCCTAGTAATTCGGCCATTTCGAATGTGGGCAAATTATATTCACTCAGTTGAATCTCTTCTTCTGAAAGTTCGACATCTTTCTCAATGATCAATGGCTATTCGTGCCTCTCGCCACCACCGATTGCCGTTGATTCAATCTCGTTAAGTTTTACGTTCCTTGAGACGGTTATCTTCCTTGATGTCGGGTTGTACAGCTTGTAATTGGGACCTTCACCTTCGTAGCCAATAAACACCCGTTTTACTGCGTTCGTCTTCCATTTAATTTGGTGTTGAGCGGGCACTTGCTCATACGCATCATACCCAAATGTCCGGAGATGATCAATCTTTGGCTGGCTTCCTGTCCACTTCTCGAATAGTGTAGTATCTTCTCCTTCCGACGGTGTCCTATTTAGTGTGTGAATGGCGCAATCTACAGCACACGACCACAGCTGCTTCGGAAGTTCGAGGGCATGCAATCCCGCTCTTGCTGCTTCAACAACGGTCGAATTGTCGCTTTCGCTTTTTCCATTTTGCTTTGGAGAATGTCGGCCAGTGAGTTGCGCTTCGATCCTGTTCTCCCGCATGTAAGCTGCAAACTGTTCATTGACGTACTCGGTCTCTCTATCGGAGCGCAGGTACTTCACTGGTCTGCCAAACTTTGCCTTTACAATAGCTACAATCTGCTTAAATTTTAGCAACACTTCACTTTTTTGATACATGAAGTGTACGAACCTGTACCCTGTTGCCTCGTCTTTGAACAGGACATACCACTTCGCTCCACCAATGGACTTCTCATGTGGGCCACTTACATCCGAATGAATAAGTTTGCCTGGCAAGTAACTGCGTCTATCTTCTAATCTTTTGAACGTCGCTCTTGTCAACTTAGCATACTGCCTCACAGAACAACTTTGATTTTGCCGGTATCTTCAGGTCGCGTAGATCAATTTCCACCATCTTACGCATCTTCTTGATTGAGGCATGACTTAACCTCTGATGGGCCAACATTACCTCCGAACTTGCCTTTTTACTATTTGCGGGTGTCTCGCAAGCATATGCCACCTGTGCATTGAGTTAATACAAACTGCCTTTCTTCCGAAAAGGTTTCACCAATGACTCTGCCGTTGCTGCCCAGTGTCATTTGATTTTTCTTCGAAGAAATTTCGCAGCCGCGATCGGCTGCAGCTCCGCTACTAAATAATGATTTAGGCAACTCTGGTACCCATAATACGTTAGTAAGTAATTTCTTCGTCCGCTTACCCTTGTATAATAGTTCCAACCGTACATTGCCACGTCCCTTGGCCATCGCAAAGCTCCCATTGGCAACCTTGATCTTTGCGCTGTATAGTTTCATTGTCTCAAACCAATCCTGACGAGGTGTCATGTGATGCGTTGCTCCGCAATCGATGATCCAGCTGTTCCCGGAACTTGACACCATTGCCTCCGCACTGATTTCTGCCGACTATGCAGACACGTCCGTCTCATTCTTCGTGTGACTGTTTGCTTGACTTTGTTTTTCCATTTTTTAAGCTTGTCCTTTACCTTTCTTGATTTTTGGACAGTCACGTTTGAAATGTTCTGTACTTTCGCAACCGAAGCACTTCCCCCGTCTTTCACCCGCCAGTCGACTGCGACTGCCTTCCTTCTCCTTGGTCGATCGCGCCTTGCTTGCCGAAAACGCCTCTGTCTTCTCCCACTGTACGTGAGTCATCTCTTCCTCGCTTAGCCTCGCTGTTAAATTTACAAGTGTCCTGTCCGCTTCCTTCTGCATCTTCCATGCCGACACGAATGCACTGTATTCCCCAGGCAGCATCGAGATGACTCTACTGACGATTACAGCTTCACTTTGCTTCTCCTTTACAGCTTGCAACTTTGCCGCAATATTTTTTATTTTAGCCACATGTTGTGTCATGCTGTCTCCCTCCTGGTACGAGTACGTGAAGAACTCGTGGAGCAGCCCTGATTTGCACGCATGTGACGCTTGTTTGTTGATCGAGTGTAACGTCTCCCATACTTCCGAATGGTTTTGTTCGGTGATTATATGATCCAGCTGATTATCGGCGATTGTACTTGAGAGGATGGCCATGGCTTTATTCCTTTTTAATGACCATTTGATCCACTCCTTCGTGCGTACTTCCGGCTCTGTGATATCCTGTTCGACGTACTCGAAAACATCCTTGGCTTTCAGTACTGCGGTAAACTGAAATTTCCATCGTTGCCAGTTGCTACTGTCGAATTTCGTGATCGTGTTTCAATCGGTATCCATTACTTTTTACTCGCTGACTTTTCTGGATGACTGACAATGATTCACTATAATACACCTCGTGCACACTCTATATGCTTCCACGCACCCTTCACGTGAACTTAATCCTTGTCACACCGGGCTAGATTACAATCTATTTCCTCACGCAGTGGAAGCGTGCTGGGCCCATAACCTGTGACGATTATCACTCGCTCGCAGAGTCTGAGGTGGTGATGAAGGAGTTAACTAAGTGTCGAACTTAATTGCGTATATAAAGATAGGTTTATTACAGTGTAGAATACGTGTGTTTTCTTGTGAGAGAAAGAGATATTGAGATGTATGTATATATAGATGGCCGTCGTTAAGATAAGAAGAAACAAAAAATACTGCCATCTAGCATTGACGAGTGTCTGAGAAGAAAGGAGTTGATAAAACAGGTAGCGTCTGCTGTGCTTTCGTAACACATAAAATCATTAAAGAAAGCCTACCGATTTACAATAGACATGCCATGGACAGTTTCAGATTGTACGACGCTCTCTGGGATAAAAATATACCGTCAACACATATCTTAATATCATTGGATGCAACTTCATTATTTACAAATATACCTCGAGATCTTGTGACCTTTACGGAAAAAACACTCTAATTTTGAGAATTTACACTCAAAATTGAGTGTTAATACTCGATTTTGGGAGTTTACTCCTAAATTTAGATGTATACGCTCAAATCTTGAGTATTTACACTAAAGATTGAATGTTTATACTCGAACATTAAGTGTGTACACCCAATGATTAAGTGTTCATACTAAAGTTTGGATTTAAATACTAAATATTTAAAAGTATACTCTCAACATTTGGATATAACACAATAAATGAGTGTATACTTCCAACATAAAGTGTGAACACTGAAACGTTGGGGATGTACACTCAACATCTATCGGTTGAAGGTATACACTTCCTAGATAACACAGAGATGAACAGAAATTCCTAAAGAAGTCATTTTAATGAATACTTGGAGAAGTAGAAAAATGAATACATAAAGAATTCTTGAGGAATTAGTTACAATGAGTTCACATTGAAGTATTCCTTAAGAGTTCATTGTAATGAATACCTCGCGATTTATTATTGGAATATTTAGAATATTCATAGAAAAGTCATTTTAAAGAATACTTGGCGAAGTAGAAAAATGAATACATAATTCTTGAGGAATTAGCCACAATAAGTTCACATTGAAGTATTCCTTAAGAGTTCATTGCAATGAATACCTCGCGATTTATTATTTGGAATACTTTGAGTATTCATTAGAAATTACTCGAGTGTTTGGATAATCTCAATTACATTTTTATAATTATATATCGCATAATCATTAAATGCTAATTTATACTTTTATGCACAAAATACGCTATATATAATTAACAAAACAATATATTAACAAATATGTATGCATAAACAAAAAGTGTTCGTGGATCATCACGGGGCGTTAGGATGCGTACGTCTTCGAAGTCAAGCAACGTTGGCGATAGTTAACACTTGGATGGGTGACCGTTTTTTCAGGTACAGAAATTAAACATGTTTTAACAGGTATGACTATGGCTTGGCTGAAACATGGTATAATCTTCTTCCTCTTACAAAACTAATCAGAATTTTTATTTTTTTAATTTTTCTGAGAAACGTTCCAATATTATAAAAATTGGAACATTTATCAGAAATCTTGAAAATAAATTTTTTAATTCTGTTTGAGATATCTACTTGGAGAAGTCCTAATGAATACCTAAAGAAGTTCTGAGGAATTCCAACAAGTAATTCTATACGAATACTTTAAGAAGTTCTGAAGAATTCTTACAAATAATTCTATATGAATACTTGAAGAAGTCCTGAGG